>NW_027618670.1:0-40000 GCF_964187855.1 Myxine glutinosa
TGTTGCGAATATGGAATTTGGCCTCCATATCCGCTTGTAAATATTCCCCTATTTCCCCAATACTCCCCAACTATCCCCAATCCCCCATTCCCTAGTCCCATTGTCTGTAAACAACAATCAGTAGAGCCGACCTTCCCCTTTTTCCCCCCATTAAATGTCGTGCCCAGGTCCACCGCATCACACGTAGACAACTTTCGGACATCTTGCTAGTTATTCTTAGTCTATGTCAGTTAAGGACTCGTTTCCATTAATTATGACTCTTCGTTGCACCAGAATGTGATTATATGGCACCAGTAGTGAGTTTAGGACCTTTCCCATACCTCCTTCCATCTTCTTCCCCAAACAACAACTACAACTACAACTACAACTACAACTACAACTACAACAACAATTACGACAACAACGACGCTGCGCAGGGGAGTGTGTGCGTCCTCACACCGGCTCGGTTAGCCGCCATTGACAAAGCGCTCCGGACCATGCGCTCCACGGGGTTACCACGAAGGGGCTGGCTGTCAGCTCCTCGTCAAGGGCGGAGCCTGGTAAACCCCCCCCGCACGCACCGCACCCAATGAGAAGCAACGTGCCGATTCCACGAGGCGGAGCTAACGAGCCGAGGGCGTGTCACTCCCCGCCGGATATACGAAGCGACTCCCCGGATATGACGTCAGATGCGCCCCCAGCTTGAGACGACAAGACGCCACCTCGAGCGCTGTGAAACCTCCTGCATCTACTGGACCGTACACTGTACAGTACCCTGTCCCTGAGCCCAGGTGCACCTGGAGCCATCGATCCTGCCTTTCCTAGCCATCAATCCCGTGTGAGTCAGCCTTTTGTCCCGTTTATCTGTCGTCTGTTGGGGTTAATATAAGATTGTGTCTAAGTGCTTGTCTTTCTATGCTGTACCTCTCGTCCCTGTAATCTGACCTTCCGAACGAATATAATCTCCTCCGGAGGTCTTGAGAACCGTATCCATGGTGTCGTGTCATTTTAATCCCAGCCGTGTGTCTTTTCCTTCATTGATCTAGCGTAGCGCGATTAGTCAACGTTCGGGTATAATCGGGTAACTTGTGCAGACGTGGTCATACCAAAACCGCTCGGTAAATAACATCTAAGCCACGTCTGTAACAATGGTGTCGAGGAGTGGAATTCGGACCGGGACTAAATTTATTAGCCCAAATTTGTAACAATTAGAATCGATTCGGAGCGCGTTTCCCGCGCGAAATTATAACGGCGAAATTTGATTTTGTTATACGAAAATAAAAACCCGAATTTTGAAAGTCGCACTATGGCGGATCAGACAGCTGGGGTCCGGTAGGGGAGAGTGAGGCAGGGTCGGTCCAGGACCAAATTGAGGGACGTGAGGAGAGCGAAGCAGCGAGGGTAGCAGACGCGCAAAATGGCGCCTCGCTGGTCACCGCGCCCGCGACCGTGGCAGCGCCCCTGCTGGATCCGAACCTTTTTATGTTGCAAATGAGGGCCCTTATGGAACAAATGGGTGAGCAATTGGGAGACCAAATTAGAGGTTTGAAAAGCAGTATGGGACAAATGGGAAACGAAATGGGGGTAATGAGGGAAGAAGCGAGGGGTACTGGTGAGGGGTTAGACAACGGGATAAAAGAGGTGAGAAATGGGTTAATGGGGGTAGAAAACAGAATGGCCGCTCAAGAGAATCAGATAGAGGGAGTGAAACATGGGTTAACGGGGGTAGAAAACAGAATGGCCGCTCAAGAGAATCAGATAGAGGGAGTGAAACATGGGTTAACGGGGGTAGAAAACAGAATGGCCGCTCAAGAGAATCAGATAGAGGGAGTGAAACATGGGTTAACGGGGGTAGAAAACAGAATGGCCGCTCAAGAGAATCAAATGGAAGGGATGCAAAAAGGGTTAGAGGGGTTAGAAAACACCATGGAAGGCAAATTGAAGGACATGAGGGACCAAGCGGAAAGGGAAGTTAACCAAATGGGGCAGCAGATAGAGGGGGTCAGAATGGGGGTAGAAGCCAAACTGGATGCTCACAGGGAGGAAATGGAGCAGATGAGGGTGGCATCTGGGCAGGAGATGCAAGTGATGGGAGAGGAGATCAGGAGAGGAGTGAGTGAGGAGGTCGGAGGAGTGCGCGAGGAGGTGAGGCACTGTAAGGAGCGCATGGAGAAGGAGGTGAGAAAGGGGACTGTAAAATTGCAAGGGGGTATAGAGGAGTTGACGCTGGGAGTAGAACAACTGACGGTGGGACAGACGGAGTTAGTGGAGCAGGTACAAAGGAACACTGCGGTAATAGGAGGGTTAAAAGCGACACAAAATGACCTAAAAAATGACTTGGTAGCGACGAAGAGGGAATGTCAGATGGTACGTGAGGGACTGACAACGAGGTTGGACGAGGTGATAGAGGTAATGGAGACGAAGGACCGGCAGGTGAGGACGCACATGGAAACGGTCAAGGTAGCCTTGGAGGACGAGCTTGAGGAGACGTACCGGGGAATAAAAGAGGTGAAGCAGAGATTAGAAGAAGTGGAAGAAGGGATGAGCGAAATTAAGAAGCGACGGAGAGGGGATAAGAAAGAGATAAAAGAGGAGATAAAAGAATTGGTCCAAAGTCTGTGTTTGGATCGTGATGATGTGCCCATTAACCGGATGAGGGATTCGCAGGTGATGGAGGAGAAGCGAAGAGGAAGAGGACCCGGTGTAAGTGGTGACCAATATGGTCGTGCGTATGATGCGCCAGGGGATTTAAGAAGCTTGGGGGTCGAGATGGACCCGGGTGTTCGTGAGAGGCCATTGGTGAAGTGTGCGACAGGTCTGGTGTGCGAAAGAGGAGGTGTGCGAGAAAGTCCGACTCTGGGGTGTGTGAGGAAAAAGTGCGTGCCAAGGAGAGAGGGTGCTGGCGAGAATGAGTCGGTCGTAGCGCGTGTGCGAGGGGGCACATGGAAGCGCGGTGTGGTGAGTGTTACAGAGGGTGTGACGGGAGAGTGTGCGCGAGAAAGGTGTGTGACGGACAGGTGCATGGGGAAAGAGTGCGCTGTCAAAGGCAAGGAAGAATGCACACCTGTGGTGAGTGTTACAGAGGAAGTAACGAAAAAGTGTGCGCGAGAGGATGCG
The DNA here is from genome assembly GCF_964187855.1 of Myxine glutinosa. Lineage (NCBI taxonomy): Eukaryota > Metazoa > Chordata > Myxini > Myxiniformes > Myxinidae > Myxine > Myxine glutinosa. The sequence goes on from NW_027618670.1 coordinate 3,097, forward strand.
CGAGAAAGGTGTGTAACGGACGGGTGCATGAGGAAAGAGTGTGCCGTCGAGAGTAAGGGTGAGTGCGCTGTCAAGAGTGGAGGTGAGAGTAGTGAGAGTGAAACGGAGCGTGAGTTGGTTGTGACAGGTGAGCAAGGATGCACACCTGGGATGGTAGAGCGTGTGTGGGAAGGCACATTTGAGTTGGTAGTGAGGCACGTGGATGGGTGTGCGAATGAGAGCACACCTGTGATTGTCACAGAGGAAGTGACCGAGGAGGGGGCGCGAAGAGGTGTGTTAGTAAGGTGTGCGAGCGACGAATGTGTGCCAAAGTGTTCGGTGGTCAGGTGTGTGACCAAGTCGGTGAGCGGAGTGAGTGTACCGAGGTGTGAAAGAAAAGGTACGAGGAGAATGGGAACGGCTGCATGTATGAGCAAGAAAGAGGTAGCGTATGCATGTAAGCCTGCAGGTGAAGCGTCGACGGTAACCGGGTTAAAGGTTAGGTCGACTTTTAGCCGAATCGGGCCCTCGGTGCGTGCCGGGCTTCGCGTGCCGCGAGAACCAGCGGAGATCCGAGCCACGGCGGGTTCGAAAGGACCGCCGTGCGCGATCCACGCTGGGCCTCGCGTGGAGCGGCCGCGTCCGGGCTCCACTAGGCGGAGCGGGCAGCCCGATAGGAAGGGTCGTCATGGCGACCACTTTCTATTGAGACGTGCCGGCAGGTCGAGATCGGGACATTGGATGGCTTCACGCCGAGGTGGTGCATGGGATCTCGGCCCGGGTAAGCCTCCGTCCCTGCCCCGAATGCGGGACGTATCCAGCCGCGGACACAAAAGAACCCGCATTCATTGCTCGGCTGTACGAAGCCGGGCTGTAGATGTGAATTGGCGCACCGAGAGGATGTAATAAGTAGACGGGTGATGGTGATAGTGATAGTAGTGATTTGATACAAAATTTAGAAAAGTGAATAGAATTGGCAGTAAATGGAAAATTTTTGATTGTTGGATTTGGACGAGCGAAATTGGTAGTGAGAGACCCCCGATGTGGTGGGATGGCAAATCCACCATCCCTCACAGGTGGGGGCAAAGGAGCAATAGATTATGGGGTGATGGCAGTGAAAACTAGCCCGGGTGGGTTAGGTTATATTGATAGGGCCCTAGCGAAGATGACATTAGGTGACGTTAAGTTTAGTTCGTGACTGATACCTGTAGTGGGGACGCAGGTAGATTAGTGTGGTTGATAATGACGTGGGAGCGCAATAGTTTAAAGGGACGACTGGGAAGCGCAAGTTCAGAGGGGAGTAGTTAGCTGAGATGATGCCGTGTGTGTGAGGATTGAACAGGTGAGAATTGAACAGGTGTGATTGCACAGGTGTGCAACTGAACAGGTGTGTGGAGCAGTGTATGAGGAAGTAGTGGTGATTGCGTGTTGTGTTGACCAAATGGTCCAGGAAGAGGAGAAGGGTGCAGGTGGCACCAGGTAGGATTGCACAGGTGTGCAACGACAGGTGAGAATGGAACAGGTGTGATTGCACAGGTGTGCAACTGGACAGGTGTGTGGAGCAGTGTGTGAGTAGTGAGTGTTGTGGATCAGCGCGAATGCGCTTGGGGAGAGAAGGGTGCAGGTGGCACCCGGTGTGAGAGCACAGGTGTGCAAGTACAGGTGTGTGGAGAGAGTTGGAGTAAGTGGTACGGAGTGGTGTGCATGGTGCGAAGGTGTGGATGGGGGAAGAGTGGACCCTTTTCACGAGTACCCGGGGCGGGTAGTGTAAGTGTTAGGTAGAGGGTACAGGTAAATTGTGGTTGGATATTGGCATTTGTGGTGCGGTTGAAGAATGGTGTTGTGAATGGGTGCATTAGTGTTGTGGAAATGGCTGGGCGTGTAGCCTGTTAGTGCGTGTAGTTGGTTGGGCACTCCACCACTGTGAGGATGTCGGCCAGGTGAGGCCGCAGGTGGGCTCTGGGAGCCGGTAGAGTTGTGGATGGGGCCCGAGGATCCGGAGGATGGACCCGGGTAGCCCAGTGCCAGAGAGGGCACCGAGTGGGGAGAGTGCCAGAGGGCCTTCCCCAGGTAGTTAGGTTAGGGTAAGGAGCAGGTAAGCTCGGAGGCAACTGCAGTGGTGGAGGTGTGCAGGTGGGTAGACCCACTGGGAGAGGTACACGCCACAGCCCAGAAATTGTGCGAGGGCACCGGGAGATGAATCGGGGGAGTGAGACCCCAAATGGAAAAGCACCACAGTTGGCCAATGGGAATTGGTTTTTAGAACCCATAGTGTAAGAGGGCCAATGGTTTGGCCGGAGAAAGACCCCGGGTAGTGTAAAGTTGTTAAAGTCATTTAGGAAATAGTTAGGATTGATGAACCTGTCGCACCATACGCAGCCACTTACCAGTGGTGATGATGATGACTCCACACCTGTGTTTTCTTTGTTTTGTTGCAGGAAATGAAATTGCTGTGTGGATTGTGAGACGCATCACGACGTGGATGAGACATTGGGGTGATTCCATCTCTCCCTCCCTAGGAGGGACTGATGATGAATTGGTAATGGCAAATTTTGATGTTGAGTTGAAGATGGCAAATTTTGATGTTCAGTTGGAGATGGCAAATTTTGATGAGAGTTGAAAATGGCAAATTTGATTGGTTAGGAGGGAAAGAAGACGAATTTGGTTTATGGGAGGAACGGGGAAGACAGTAGGGATGTTTGTTGATTTGTAAAGTAGATGTTTATGGGTAGTGTTGTGTTTTGTGGATACAGTAAGGGGTAAGGGAGGGGCCATGTAGGTTACCTGGTGGGGGGGGGGGGCGTACGGTAGGAACGTACCTGTCTCACCTGGTTCCCATGTGCCCCCAGTGTGCATCATCTTATATTGCGTGCACTTTTGCGCCCTTACCACCTTACTCACTTGTCTGCTTCTTTTGTCTCCCACCTCCGAGGATCTGGCTTTGGGGTAGAGAGAGAGGAGAGAGAGGTGCTGGCTTCGCAGTTGTGGGCCTGCACTTTCGCTGTTTGCTGCTTGGATCGATACACCATATGGACCGCAATGTTTGTGGCCACCCACCATGGACCGCAGCTCTTTTGCGGCCAAGCACCACCCATGGATGGACCTGTGGGTCAACGTGGCACCTATGCCATACAAGGTGAACCACTAACAGTTGGCCCCCTGACGGCCACAATAAAGAAATGGACGCGGTTGGCGCCTTTCTTTATTTTTCTAAGGAAGTAAGAACGCCAAGTGCACCACACGAAGGCAAGACCAGCGGCAGAACATCGGCCGGCTGCGACACCACACAGTGATTCATAAACACTTTATTGGTGCACCGGATGGTGCTCACTGTGTGATGGGGTGGTGCTTGATGCTTGGAAGGGGTGCTCTGCACATTATTAAAGGCCGTAGGCCACAGAGCACTCGTGGGTTGGTGTATCGATGCTAGCATGCGTGCTCTCTCTATGCATAACATCTGCATGTGTTCCTCCAAAAACAGGTCCTGGATCGTAGTGTAAATATCAGCGTAGTCTTGTGTAAATAATGCTCCCTACCGGCTGTATGTTTAGTTTAAGGATTCTTTCCGGATTCGGTTATCCTGTGGGTGTGTTTCTGTGAGGAGAAGGGTGCAACGTCGCAGGGGGACATACTTACTCATTTGTGAATATCTGTAAAACTGTCGCACTCAGGGTAGAGTTAATAGTAGAGGGAACTACATTGCGTGCCACACTAAAGTAGGTAAAAATTTATCGGGTCGGGACGCCCCGAGGGTAGAGAAGGGTGCAATGTTGCGAATATGGAATTTGGCCTCCATATCCGCTTGTAAATATTCCCCTATTTCCCCAATACTCCCCAACTATCCCCAATCCCCCATTCCCTAGTCCCATTGTCTGTAAACAACAATCAGTAGAGCCGACCTTCCCCTTTTTCCCCCCATTAAATGTCGTGCCCAGGTCCACCGCATCACACGTAGACAACTTTCGGACATCTTGCTAGTTATTCTTAGTCTATGTCAGTTAAGGACTCGTTTCCATTATTATGACTCTTCGTTGCACCAGAATGTGATTATATGGCACCAGTAGTGAGTTTAGGACCTTTCCCATACCTCCTTCCATCTTCTTCCCCAAACAACAACTACAACTACAACTACAACTACAACTACAACAACAATTACGACAACAACGACGCTGCGCAGGGGAGTGTGCGTCCTCACACCGGCTCGGTTAGCCGCCATTGACAAAGCGCTCCGGACCATGCGCTCCACGGGGTTACCACGAAGGGGCTGGCTGTCAGCTCCTCGTCAAGGGCGGAGCCTGGTAAACCCCCCCCCCCCCGCACGCACCCAATGAGAAGCAACGTGCCGATTCCACGAGGCGGAGCTAACGAGCCGAGGGCGTGTCACTCCCCGCCGGATATACGAAGCGACTCCCCGGATGTGACGTCAGATGCGCCCCCAGCTTGAGACGACAAGACGCCACCTCGAGCGCTGTGAAACCTCCTGCATCTACTGGACCGTACACTGTACAGTACCCTGTCCCTGAGCCCAGGTGCACCTGGAGCCATCGATCCTGCCTTTCCTAGCCATCAATCCCCGTGTGAGTCAGCCTTTTGTCCCGTTTATCTGTCGTCTGTTGGGGTTAATATAAGATTGTGTCTAAGTGCTTGTCTTTCTATGCTGTACCTCTCGTCCCTGTAATCTGACCTTCCGAACGAATATAATCTCCTCCGGAGGTCTTGAGAACCGTATCCATGGTGTCTTGTCATTTTAATCCCAGCCGTGTGTCTTTTCCTTCATTGATCTAGCGTAGCGCGATTAGTCAACGTTCGGGTATAATCGGGTAACTTGTGCAGACGTGGTCATACCAAAACCGCTCGGTAAATAACATCTAAGCCACGTCTGTAACAATATATATATATTGTTGCGAATATGGAATTTGGCCTCCATATCCGCTTGTAAATATTCCCCTATTTTCTCCAATACTCCCCAACTTTCCCCAATCCCCCATTCCCTAGTCCCATTGCATGTAAATAACAATCAGTAGAGCCGACCTTCCCCTTATTCCCCCATTAAATGTCGTGCCCAGGTCCACCGCACCACACGTAGACAACTTTCGGACATCTTCCTAGTTATTCTTATTCTATGTCAGTTAAGGCCTCGTCTCCATTAATTATGACTCTTCGTTGCACCAGAATGTGATTATATGGCATCAGTAGTGAGTTTAGGACCTTTCCCATACCTCCTTCCATCTTCTTCCCCAACAATTACAACAACAACAGAGGAGATGGCGGCGGAGCGGGGGAGGATGCGTCCTCACACCGGCTCGATTAGCTCCAGACCATGCGCTCCACGGGGTTACCACGAAGGGGCTCCTTGTCAGCTCCTCGTCAAGGGCGGAGCCTGGTAAACCCCCCGCACGCACCCAATGAGAAGCAACGTGCCGATTCCACGAGGCGGAGCTAACGAGCCGAGGGCGTGTCACTCCCCGCCGGATATACGCGGCCACGCGCCGGATGTGACGAGAGATGCGCACCCAGCTTGGAGAAGGAAAGCCACCTGCGAGCGCTGAGAGAGATGCGCACCCAGCTTGGAGAAGGAAAGCCACCTGCGAGCGCTGAGTCAGATGCGCCTCAGCTTGGAGAAGGAAAGCCACCTGCGAGCGCTGAGTCAGATGCGCCCCCAGCTTGAGCAGACAAGACGCCATCCGAGCGCTGCGACCTCCCCGCATCTCTGGACCGGACCGAGTCGATTCTGACCTTTGAGCCCAGGTGCACCTGGAGCCATCGCTACCTTGCCTTTCCTAGCCATCAATCCCCGTGTGAGTCAGCGTTGTCCCGTTTATCTGTCGTCTGTTGGGAATAATATAAGATTGTGTCTAAGTGCTTGTCTTTCTATGCTGTCCCTCTTGTAGTTGTAATCTAACCTTCCGCCTTAATATAACCTCCTCCGGAGGTCTTGAGAACTGAACCCCTGGTGTCGTATTGTGTTATTGTAATCCAGCCGGGTGTCTTCTTTTTCTTATTGAGCCAGCATCGCGCGACTTCGTCAACGTCGAGTATAGTCGGGTAATTTGTGCGGACACGACGGCCATTCCGCTCGGCCCACTTTAACATCAAAGTCGTGTCTGTAACAATTGGTGTCGAGGAGTGGAATTTGAACCCGGGACTAAATTTATTAGGCCCAAATTGGTAACAAGTAGAATCGATTCGGAGCGCGTTTCCCGCGCGAAATTATAACGGCGAAATTTGTATTTGTTTTACGAAACTCGAATTTTGAAAGTCGCGCTATGGCGGGTCAAGACGGCTGGGGTCCGGTAAAGGAGAGTGAGGTAGGGTCGATCCAGGACCAAAATGAGGGACAGGAGGAGAGCGAAGCAGTGAGGGCGGCAGGTTCGCAAAATAGCGCCGTCACGCACGAAGAAGCGGGCGCGCAAAATGGCGCCTCGCTGGTCACCGTGCCCGCGACCGAAGTAGCGCCGCTGGGAAGATTGGAACTTTTTTTTATACAAATGACGGCCCTTATGGAAAAGAATAGTGAGCGATTGGAAAACCAAATGGGGGTAATGGGAAACCAAATGGGGGTAATGAGGGACGAAGCGAGGGGTACCAGTGAGAAGTTAGACAATAATTTTGAGGAGTTAGACAAGAAAATTGGGAAGTTAGACAATAATTTTGAGGAGTTAGACAACGGGATAAAAGAAGTAAAGAATGGGTTAACGGGGGTAGAAAACAGAATGGCCGCTCAAGAGAATCAAATGGAAGGGATGCAAAAAGGGTTAGAGGGGTTAGAAAACAGTATGGAAGGCAAATTGAGGGACATGAGGGACCAAGCGGAAAGGGAAGTTAACCAAATGGGGCAGCAGATAGAGGGGGTCAGAATGGGGGTAGAAGCCAAACTGGATGCTCACAGGGAGGAAATGGAGCAGATGAGGGTGGCATCTGGGCAGGAGATGCAAGTGATGGGAGAGCAGATCAGAAGAGGAGTGAGTGAGGAGGTCGGAGGAGTGCGCGAGGAGGTGAGGCACTGTAAGGAGCACATGGAGAAGGAGGTGAGAAAGGGGACTGTAAAGTTACAAGGGGGCATAGAGGACCTGACGCAGGAGGTGGAGCAGCTGACGGTGGGACAGACGGAGTTAGTGGAGCAGGTTCAAAGGAACACTGCGGTATTAGGAGGTTTAAAGGCGACACAAAAATAAATTAAAAACGACTTGATAGCGACACAGAGGCAATGTCAGATGGTACGTGAGGGACTGACAACGAGGTTGGACGAGGTGGTAGAGGTAATGGAGACGAAGGACCGGCAGGTGAGGACGCACCTGGAAACGGTCAAGGTAGCCTTGGAGGATGAGCTTGAGGAGACGTACCGGGGAATAAAAGAGGTGAAGCACAAATTAGAAGAAGTGGAAGAAGGGATGAGTGAAATTAAGAAGCGACGGAGAGGGGATAAGAAAGAGATAAAAGAGGAGATAAAAGAATTGGTCCAAAGTCTGTGTTTGGATCGTGATGATGTGCTCATTAACCGGATGAGGGATTCGCAGGTGATGGAGGAGAAGCGAAGAGGAAGAGGACCCGGTGTAAGTGGTGACCAATATGGTCGTGCGTATGATGCGCCAGGGGATTTAAGGAGCTTGGGGGTCGAGATGGACCCGGGTGTTCGTGAGAGGCCGTTGGTGAAGTGTGCGACAGGTCTGGTGTGCGAAAAAGGAGGTGAGCGAGAAAGTCCGACTCTGGGGTGTGTGAGGAAAAAGTGCGTGCCAAGGAGTGAGTGTGCTGGCGAGAGTGAGTCGGTCGTAGCGCGTGTGCGAGGGAGCACGTGGAAGCGCGGGGTGGTGAGTGTTACAGAGGGTGTGACGGGAGAGTGTGCGCAAGAGTGTGCGCGAGAAAGGTGTGTGACGGACAGGTGCATGAGGAAAGAGTGCGCTGTCAGAAGTAAGGAAGAGTGTCCACCTGTGGTGAGTGTTACAGAGGGTGTAACGGGAGAGTGTGCGCGAGAAAGGTGTGTGACGGACAGGTGCATGGGGAAAGAGTGTGCTGTCAAGAGTAAGGGTGAGTGCGTTGTCACGAGTGGAGGTGAAAGTAGTGAGAGTGACATGGAGCGTGAGTTAGTTGTGACAGGTGAGCGAGGATGTACACCTGGGATGGAAGGATGCACACCTGGAATGGTAGAGCGTGAGTGGGAATGCACGCTGGAGTTGGTGGTGAGGCACGTGGTTGGGTGTGCGAATGAGGGCACACCTGTGATTGTCACAGAGGAGGTGACAGAGGAGGGGGCGCGAAGCGGTGTATTGGTGAGGTGTGCGAGCAACGAATGTGTGCCAAAGTGTTCGGTGGTCAGGTGTGTGACCAAGGCTGTGAGTGGAATGAGGGTACCTGGGTGTGTAAGGAAGGGTACGAGGAGCATGGGCACAGCTGGATGTGTGAGCAAGGAACGGGCTGCGGGGTGTAAGCGTCCAGGTGAAGCATCGACGTTACACAGGTTAGAGGTTAGGTCGACTTTTAGCCGAAGCGGGCCCTCGGTGCGTGCCGGGCCTCGCTTTGAACGGCCGCGTCCAGGCTCCACTAGGTGGAGCGGGCAGCTGGATAGGAAGGGTCGTTATGGCGACCACGTTTTGTTGAGACGTGCCGGCAGGTCGAGATCGGGACATTGGATGGCTCCACGCCGAGGTGGTGCGTGGGATCTCGGCCCGGGTAAGCCCCCGTCCCTGCCCCGAATGCCGGACGCATCCAGCCGCTGGCACAAAACGACCAGCATCCATTGCTTGGCTTTACGAAGCCGGGCTTTGGACAGGGATTGGCGCACCGAGAGGTATTAGTGAGTCGACTGGGTGAGGAGGTTAGTGTTTTGGCCCCGAAATTAGAAAAAGGCGAAATTTGATGATTGGCAAAGGATTGGCAGAGTGATGATTGGTAATGGTACAGTGATTGGCAGTGATTGGCCAAATTTTTGATTTGTTGAAATTTGATGTGCAAAATTGGTAGTGAGAGACCCCCGATGTGGTGGGATGGCAAATCCACCATCCTTCCCATGAGGGGGCAAAGGAGCAATAGCTTATGGGGTGTATGGCAGTGAAAACTAGCCCGGGTGGGTTAGGATATTGTGTGTAGGGATCTAGAGAAGATGACCTTAGGTAACGTTAAGGTTAGTTAGTGACTGATACCTGTAGTGGGGACGCAGGTAGATTAGTGTGGATTATAATGACGAGGGAGCGCAATAGTTAAAGGGACGACTGGGAAGCGCAAGTTTCAGAAGGGAGTAGTTAGCTGAGATGATGCTGTGTGTGTGAGGATTGAACAAGTGTGATTGCACAGGTGTGCAACTGGACAGGTGTGTGGAGCAGTGTATGAGTAGTGAGTGTTGTGGATCAGCGCGAATGCGCTTGGGGAGAGAAGGGTGCAGGTGGCACCAGGTGTGAGAGCACAGGTGTGCAGGTACAGGTGTGTGGAGAGAGTTGGAGTGAGTGGTACGGAGTGGTGTGCATGGTGCGAAGGTGTGGATGGGGGAAGAGTGGACCCCTTTCACGAGCACCCGGGGCGGGTAGTGTAAGTGTTAGGTAGAGGGTGCAGGTAAATTGTGGTTGGATATTGGCATTTGTGGTGCGGTTGCAGAATGGTGTTGTGAATGGGTGCATTAGTGTTGTGGAAATGGCTGGGCGTGTAGCCTGTTAGTGTGTGTAGTTGGTTGGGCACTCCACCACTGTGAGGATGTCGGCCAGGTGAGGCCGCAGGTGGGCTCTGGGAGCCGGTAGTTGTGAGTGGGTGCCTGAGGATCCCGGGTGTGGATCGGGCAGCCCAGTGCCAGAGAGGGCACGGAGTGGGGAGAGAGCCAGAGGGCCTTCCCCAGGTAGTTAGGTTAGGGTAAGGAGCAGGTAAGCTCGGAGGCAACTGCAGTGGTGGAGGTGTGCAGGTGGGTAGACCCACTGGGAGAGGTACACGCCGCAGCCCAGAAATTGTGCGAGGGCACCGGGAGATGAATCGGGGGAGTGAGACCCCAAATTGAAAAGCACCACAGGTTGGCCAATGGGAATTGGTTTTTAGAACCCATAGAGTAAGAGGGCCAATGGTTTGGCCGGAGAAAGACCCCGGGTAGTGTAAAGTTGTTAAAGTCATTTAGGAAATAGTTAGGATTGAAGAACCTGTCGCACCATACGCAGCCACTTACCTGTGGTGATGATGATGACTCCACACCTGTGTTTTCTTTGTTTTGTTGCAGGAGATGAATCGCTGTGTGGATTTGTGAGACGCATCACGACGTGGATGAGACATTGGAGTGATTCCATCTCTCCCTCCCTAGGAGGGACTGATGATGAATTGGTGATGGCCAATTATGATGTTGAGTTGGAGATGGCAAATTTTGATGAGAGTTGAAAATGGCAAATTTGATTGGTTAGGAGGGAGAGAAGACGAATTTGGTATATGGGAGGAACGGGGAAGACAGTAGGGATGTTTGTTGATTTGTAAAGTAGATGTTTATGGGTAGTGTTGTGTTGTGTGGATACAGTAAGGGGTAAGGGAGGGGCCATGTAGGTTACCTGGTGGGGGGGGGCGTACGATAGGAACGTACCTGTCTCACCTGGTTCCCATGTGCCCCCAGTGTGCATCACCTTACATTGCGTGCACTTTTGCGCCCTTACCACCTTACTCACTTGTTTCTTCTTTTGTCTCCCACCTCCGAGGATCTGGCTTTGGGGTAGAGAGAGAGGAGAGAGAGGTGCTGGCTGCGCAGTTGTGGGCCTGCACTTTCGCTGTTTGCTGCCGGGATCGATACACCATATGGACCGCAATGTTTGTGGCCACCCACAATGGACCGCAGTTCGTTTGCGGCCAAGCACCACCCGGGGATGGACCTATGGGTCAACGTGGCACCTATGCCATACAGGTGAACCACTTTTAGTTACCACCAAGTGCACCACAAGAAGAGCAAGAGACACCTGCAGGGTTAGGGGTTGTCGAATTTATTTTTATACCAATGAACAATGGTGACTGCACCGGATGGTGCTGACTGTGTGGTGGGGTGGTGCTTTTGATGCTGGGAAAGGGTGCTCTGCACGTTATTAAAGGCCGTCGGCCACAGAGCACTCGTGGGTTGGTGTATCGATGTTGGCAAGCGCGCTCTCTCTATGCATAACATCTGCATGTGTTCCTCCAAAGACAGGTCCTGGATCGTAGTGTAAATAGCAGCGTAGTCTTGTAAATAATGCTCCCTACCGGCTGTATGTTTAGTTTGCGAATTCTTTCCGGATTCGGTTATCCTGTGGGTGTGTTTCTGTGAGGAGAAGGGTGCAACGTCGCAGGGGGACATATTTACTCATTTGTGAATATCTGTAAAACTGTCGCACTCAGGGTAGAGTTAATAGTAGAGGGAACTACATTGCGTGCCACACTAAAGTAGGTAAAAATGTATCGGGTCGGGACGCCCCGAGGGTAGAGAAGGGTGCAATGTTGCGAATATGGAATTTGGCCTCCATATCCGCTTGTAAATATTCCCCTATTTTCTCCAATACTCCCCAACTTTCCCCAATCCCCCATTCCCTAGTCCCATTGCATGTAAATAACAATCAGTAGAGCCGACCTTCCCCTTATTCCCCCATTAAATGTCGTGCCCAGGTCCACCGCACCACACGTAGACAACTTTCGGACATCTTCCTAGTTATTCTTATTCTATGTCAGTTAAGGCCTCGTCTCCATTAATTATGACTCTTCGTTGCACCAGAATGTGATTATATGGCATCAGTAGTGAGTTTAGGACCTTTCCCATACCTCCTTCCATCTTCTTCCCCAACAATTACAACAACAACAGAGGAGATGGCGGCGGAGCGGGGGAGGATGCGTCCTCACACCGGCTCGATTAGCTCCAGACCATGCGCTCCACGGGGTTACCACGAAGGGGCTCCTTGTCAGCTCCTCGTCAAGGGCGGAGCCTGGTAAACCCCCCGCACGCACCCAATGAGAAGCAACGTGCCGATTCCACGAGGCGGAGCTAACGAGCCGAGGGCGTGTCACTCCCCGCCGGATATACGCGGCCACGCGCCGGATGTGACGAGAGATGCGCACCCAGCTTGGAGAAGGAAAGCCACCTGCGAGCGCTGAGAGAGATGCGCACCCAGCTTGGAGAAGGAAAGCCACCTGCGAGCGCTGAGTCAGATGCGCCTCAGCTTGGAGAAGGAAAGCCACCTGCGAGCGCTGAGTCAGATGCGCCCCCAGCTTGAGCAGACAAGACGCCATCCGAGCGCTGCGACCTCCCCGCATCTCTGGACCGGACCGAGTCGATTCTGACCTTTGAGCCCAGGTGCACCTGGAGCCATCGCTACCTTGCCTTTCCTAGCCATCAATCCCCGTGTGAGTCAGCGTTGTCCCGTTTATCTGTCGTCTGTTGGGAATAATATAAGATTGTGTCTAAGTGCTTGTCTTTCTATGCTGTCCCTCTTGTAGTTGTAATCTAACCTTCCGCCTTAATATAACCTCCTCCGGAGGTCTTGAGAACTGAACCCCTGGTGTCGTATTGTGTTATTGTAATCCAGCCGGGTGTCTTCTTTTTCTTATTGAGCCAGCATCGCGCGACTTCGTCAACGTCGAGTATAGTCGGGTAATTTGTGCGGACACGACGGCCATTCCGCTCGGCCCACTTTAACATCAAAGTCGTGTCTGTAACAATATATATATACATACATATATATATATATACATACATATATATATATATATACATATACATACATATATATATATACATACATATACATATATATATATATATATACATACATATATATATACATACATATATATATATATATATATATATATACATATATATATATATATACATATACATACATATATATATATATATATATACATACATATATATATATATATATATATATACATATATATATATATATATACATACACATATATATATATATATACATACATATATATATATATATATATATACATATATATATATATACATATATATATATATATATATATATATATATATATACATATATATATATATATATATATATATATACATATATATATATATATATATATATACATATATATATATATATATATATATACATATATATATATATATATATATATATATATATATATATATATATATATAAAAGTTCAAAACACACCTGGTCACAAGTGTGCCGCACTGACTGGGTCCTCAGTCGAGGTCCTCAGCGTCATCCCGTTTCGGCCCTTCAACCCCGATACGGTCAGCTAAGGTGGGCCAGCAGGGGCACATACACATCCACATGCAGCAACTACACCTGGATGCGGACATACCCCCACCCCCAGCCAGTGCGACTGCAGACTACAACAACAACACCTCCACATCCAGAATCCACAACACCAAACATACATGGTGGAACACTCAAACACCCACCTTTATACCCTTCACCACTCACCAACAAAACACACCAGATCATTCATACACACACATACACACACAACACCAACCAACCACCTACCCTTACAACACACACACCACTCAACATACAAAAACACACACTCATGCAAAAATTCATTCATACAAAAACACACCCTCACCCACTCACTCACTTACACAAAATAAGAAATAATAATAGTAACAAAAAAAAAACAAAAAACCCCCGCAAACAACAAACCACCTACCCTTACCAACACGCACCACTCATGCAAACATGCACAACCATTTATGCAAAACCACACCCACTCATGACCCACTCCTGCAAGGGTGGGCATACCCTTTGCTATGACACACACACACACACACACACACACACACACACACACACACACACACACACACACACACACACACACACACACACACACACACACACACACACATACACACACACATACAGACACACATACACACACACACACACACACACACACACACACACACACACACACACACACACACACACCTCCATTTCTATTCCGTAACCACAACCTACACCGACGTGCCTCCATAAACTTCCTCCATATCCAAAGTGAGCCTTTCAAGGCAACCTGGGCCACCTTGTCACACATCCTCCTTCTTTCTGTCCCACACACTCCAAGCTGAGCAATAAATGCAGAAAAGGAACTGCCAATATACCCACTGCACCCCACCTCAAATGGCTGACACGAAATTCGCCAACCCTTCTCCCAACACTCTGCCTTTAGCTCACTGTACTTTCCTCTCTTCCTCTCGTGCACCTCCTCCATGTTATCTTCCCAAGTTACCGACAATTTCCCTAAGATGACCTGTCTTGTTGCACCTGACCAAATGATAATGTCAGGCCGCAACCTTGTCACACAGATCTCCTCTGGGAATACCAATTGTGGCTTTAGGTCTGCCACCACCTGCCAATCACAAGCATCTGACAGCCCTCTTGCTTTCCACCTCCTCCTCTTTCCACCTCTTGCCACTTGTCCCTCTTTGACAAACCACACCTCTCCCCCATCAGTCTCCTTCTCCACTCTTCTCTCTCTCGATCTCAGCACCTCTTGTTGCACCATCTGCACCACCACCGCCAGCACCTGATCATGTCGCCACCTGTATTGTCCTGCTACCAATGCTACTGAGCATGCACTCAGTGCATGCTGCACCGTTCCCAAACCTCCACACAAATAACATCTCTCCTCCTGCAACAACCCCCACAATCTCAAGTTTACTGGTGACGGAAGCACATCATACGTTGCCCGCAGGCTCGACAGCTGGAGGTGAGTGTGTGTACCTCGAGTCGAGGCCATCCTGTCAGCCCACCAAGTTCAACATCAAAGCGTCATTTTAAATGCCCGAAGAGTGAAGATAGTCACATATGACTTTCTTCACAAATGGTGTGTTCAGTTAGCAAGCAGCTTGCTTGGTGTGTTCCATTAGTGAGCCACTTGCTTGGTGTGTTCCATTAGTGAGCCACTTGCTTGGTGTGTTCCTTTAGTGAGCCGCTTGCTTGGTGTGTTCCGTTGATGAGCCGCTTGCTTGGTGTGTTCCGTTAGCAAGCAGCTTGCTTGGTGTGTTCCATTAGCAAGCAGCTTGCTTGGTGTGTTCCGTTAGCAAGCAGCTTGCTTGGTGTGTTCCGTTAGCCAGCAAGTTGCTGTCGCTTGCCAAGCCAGACGTTCTGTATCAACGAAACGGGGCTTATGGATTTGGTCTGGTGCGTCGGTGTCTGCAAACATATCATGGAGATGTATGAACCGATTTTTATCCTACTTGGTACAAAGACAATACATGATGGTACACATATGCACATCATTTTGTTTCGTGATGCGATCAAAGATGGCCGACTGGCGCCATTTTAGTTGAAAAAAAAACTCCAATGTTGAACACGTGCTCAACCATTTTGACATGATGATGGACATGCAGTTGCCGATGTTGTTCAAACTTGGGACACAGTTTGAATCCCGACCAAGCTATAAACTGTCAGTTTGGTGTTTCACAGGCAAGGTGACTCCTCAGTGTGTGCCGTCCCTCGGATGGGCATTAAACTGGAGGTCCCATTCTGCCTTAACTAGCCGAATGTCAGGCCTGGGCAGCCGGTTCATGAATAACTAGGGCCAAGCTTCCCCCAGCCGACCCCAAAAGGTGGGATAATAGTGGCAGTTAAAGAACAACAACATTGATGTTGAACTGAACTTTGCGAATAATAAATGCCAAGCAATCCCATGGTGTGCCAAAAATGTAATAAACAAATAAAGAATGAAAGAGTGTCGCCATGTTTGCCGCTCGTTCGTTCCATCGCGAACGGTGAGGACTGAGAGGAGAAGAAGGAGATTACCTGCTTATCCTCATCTTCAAAGCCAAGACTTCACACACCGAATACGCTCACCTTCTCGAGCTTTAACAAGATGTTGCCTTTATTGCAAAACTTCGCGCACAAAGCAAACTCAAATGGATCGGCGATTTCGGCATCGGCAGCTTTCAGCGCGTTCATCAATTGGTTGTTTGTTTTAATATTTATTGTTTAATGATATTGTGGCGGACACATGGGGCAATAATTCCGCGCACCAGAAGGTGGCGCGAGCGCCCAGGCGGGGACCGATGGCACATGCCCCGCCCTTCGACCGAGCGGCCACGCCCGAGGACTAGGCGTGGCCTCGGCACATATATGCGGGCTCTAAGCTCGAGCCCGCCCAGTGCTACAGTTTGAGCTTTCTTAATAAAGACTCTTTTGGTTATCAAACGCGTTGTGGCCTACCTCTTTGGCAAGCAAGTTGTGTGCGTAGCACCGCACTTCAATATACCATTTAAATTACATCTTGGAGAAGATACATTCCATATTATATCACATGCTTTATTTTATAGCACTGCATTTAATATGGGTATATCCTTTGAGACAAACTAAACACACAAACCGCTCAAAGATGTCAATACACCGTCGATATCTGGGTAAAAGGTGCGTTTTATATCGACGCTGCATGCGCAGCACCTATCGCGATAGCAAATATGGATATCCTTATCGTGATAGTAAATCTAATGCACGAATATATACATATATATATATAGTGTTGCGGTTTTAGAACACTCACTTGTAAATAATTACTTGTAAATATCCCATTATTAAAAGGTTAAAGGTTGCACCCCTAGTTCGGCCACAGCAACACGTAGGCCACCTTAGAAATTCCAGTTATTTCATTATTATGTGTTTTAGATAAGGCCGTGTTTCCAATAGTTGAATCTGCGTTACGTTAATCAAATAAGAGTAGGTCCCAATTTTGTCCATTTTGCGACCTCCCTCTTCAAGCGACGCCATTACGCGCCTCTGCCAGCAGCGTTCGCTGCCTCGCTGGGCTTCCGCCCAAGCGCCGCCATAAGACACCGCGGTGAGGCCAGGAAAAAGGGGGCGGAATGCCAAGAAGAAGGTGTGGCCTGTCAACCAGCCGTCAAAGGCGTGGCCGGTAAGCCCTCACTAGCCAACCAGGGCTGAGGTGAGATCACCGACGGGCGTGGCTTTTTGGCTCGTGGAGTGATCGCGGCTCGCATTATATAAGCGCGAACGCAAAGCCCTTTCACGGACTTGGCGGGAGCGCGCGCTGGTCAAAGAACAATTGGGAAAGGCGCGCTTGTTTCAAAGGACTTCTCGGGAGAACGCGCGGTGCACAAGAGTTTGGTCGGAGGCGCGCTTGTTGGACTGATACGGAGCGCACATTTGCAAGAGGACTCACTCGCTGGCGCCGATTAAGAAAACTTGGGAGAGGGGGCGTGTAGCACGAACGTGCAAATATTACGTACGAAGGACACCAGCTTCCCCTCCCCCCCCCCCCCCCCCCCCCGCTATATATAAGGTCCGGTCGCGTTCCAAGATACGCGGAGCTGCCAGCCGGGTTTCGCCGCTGGACTGGAGCCTCACCTGGAGCCTGGACCCCAATCACCAGACCCTCTATCTGACCATCCACCAGCTACAATCCCCGTGCGAGTGTGTATGTTTGTCTGGGGTCCTAAGTTAAGACTGCAATAAGACTGCCCTGTGTGCTGCTTCTTGCTCTTCTTTCCTGTATATTCCTTTCGTTTCCTCTTCTTCTTGTACATTTGTGAATAAACCCATCTTTGTTCTTCCTACCTTCTGGTTTCCTCTCCATCCGATCGCATCCGTCCTTTCTTCCATTGGGTAAACGTGGCACGATTGGAAACCGCTAGAATCGGGTTTAGTCACTTTGTTAATAGCTCGGATCACGGATTGCTATCCGCTCGGCATTTTCCATCACATTCGTGGTTCGATCGGGAGTTATTCCCTCGTTTCCGGCTGGCGTTAGTACTTAGGTAGCAGCGAACCCCTAGGCCTAGCAAACCCTACCTAACGCCGCGCCGGGAAAGACGTTATAACTTCCAGGACTCGGGACAGCCAGCTAAAAGAACAAGGGGATTAACCCCCCCCCCCCCCTTGATAAGGGGAGCGCCGACCCCCGAGGTCCGTAACAATATATATATATATTGTTGCAGTTTTGAGAATAAAGGCAAACCCCCCTCTTAGTTAGTTGCCCCACAACATGTAGCCTCGCTTAGTTCAGTTATGTCTTATTCAATGTTAAGTATAGTCTCCTTTCCTGTGTTAGTACGCGTTGAAGCAGGCCAGTAAGTGTAGGCCTCATTGGGCTGGAATGCCATGTGCTAGGGCCTGGAACAAGTCTGGGAGGCCCGAGGGAGGAACTGAAGGGGAGTGGCCGGTAAGCGGCAAGCAGCCAATGGGAGCTAAAGGGGAGTGGCCAGCGACAGCGGCCAGCGGAGGGGCTTGGAACATTCGGGTGGGACTCTGGGAGGGGCTATAAAACCCGGTCCAGATCCCCGAACTTTCTCTCTCTGCCCCCGAACACTCTCTCTGCCCCCGAACACTCTCTCTGCCCCCGAACACTCTCTCTGCCCCAGAACACTCTCTCTGCCCCAGAACACTCTCTCTGCCCCAGAACACTCTCTCTGCCCCAGAACACTCTCTCTGCCCCAGAACACTCTCTCTGCCCCAGAACACTCTCTCTGCCCCAGAACACTCTCTCTGCCCCAGAACTCTCTCTCTGCGCCAGAACTCTCTCTCTGCCCCCGAACTCTCTCTAGCCCAGGACTCCGAAGCATGAACGCTCTCCCTGTGGCCAAGCCCCAAGCTCTCTCTGCGCTCTGTGGTCGAAAGCACGAACTCTCTCTGTAGTCTGCGTTCTGCCCTGCCCTGTTCCCTGCCGCCTGTTATAAACGCTTTCGCAGCACGATCTCTCACGGGGCCCGCGACTCCAACGATCTTCCTGCCTGGGCTCCCTGCACATGCGCGGATGCCCCACTAACATCGGGACACGCCGGGCGGATTCCCGTGCGTGCACGACCGAGGCCGACGTCCGTGCCGCGAACATCCTCAAGGGAACGCCCAACGAGCTGTCCGGGGCGAACTGCATGGAGCGGCCGCGCTTTGAGCGCGTTCTCTTCTCTTCCTTCCTTTCCCCGTGTGAGTGAAAGGGCCCTTGTCTGGGTAAGTAAGTTAAGGACGTTAAGTTTCTGCCCTGTGTCTCTTTGCCCTGATCATCTATCTATAATTCCAGTAATCTCTGTGTGTATGTATGTATGTATGTATGTATGTATGTATGTATGTATGTCTGTGACCGCTGTTTCTCGACAACCACGGGTCCGATATACTTTAAACTTGCCAGGTATATTGCTGGGGACCCGAGGATGTGCCTTTTCAAGGTTTCATATTAATCGGACAAGTAGTTACCGAGCTATGTCCAAAAAACGATTCAACCAATCAGAGAGCAGCGAGCTATCACGTGTGCCGAACGTGGCGAACAGACTCTGCCTCGGACGGCACATTTGAGAGCGTATTCATTTATTTCACGTTGGCAAACTATGTTGCCGCTATGTTGGCGTTAAACGATGTTTTAAAACTAATTAAAACTAATTTGCGATTCTTTCGCTTTCCTGCGCGTTTGTGCATGCTATGGCGATTTCTTTACCAAACTCCGCAAGCCGTTCGCTTTGGACCAAACCATTTCATGTAAATAGAGGGGGGGGATTGTCACCGTACTCGCAAGCCGTTCGCTTTGGACCAAACCATTTCATGTAAATAGAGGGGGGGGATATAATTTTAGATATAGATATAGTACGGGCATGCCCTAGTTTGTACAAATTGTAATAATAAACCTGTGTTCTTTTGCTTCCATTTGGCCGTTCACGTCTTTTCCCATCATTGGCTTCGCATTGTACGAAATAAAACCGCTCAATCGGGTTCAATAATAATTAACGGCACGAGTCACGTGACACACCAAACCGCTCGAGTGTATCAGACCAGCGTGACTCGTGCGAGGTCCAGTCCCCATTCTCATGGTGGAGTGTGTACAGAAGGTACTTGGGGATTCGACCAGAGACCCTTCCGCACGCTCGCTACGGGGGTGGCGGCTGCAATTGCTCCGCAATCCGACCCACGAGTATAAAGTGGGTAGCGGCCTCGTGGACTCGAAGGCCCGAGGGGGAAAAGGGTTCAACCCCCCTCTGGACGTCGACGGGCTCGAGATCCGCAACAATATATATATATATGAATCGGAAAACAAACCTGTAGTTTAGTAATACCTTGTCTTAATTTGGCCAGATCACACATGCGCAGGGAGGAGTGAGATTATGTTTTTTTTACTATCTGCCTGTCGGGCAGCCAATCAAAATTTTAAATCATTCCAAACAGGAAATGTACTGTTTTTAAGGACATCATAAAATATGCAAACAAAAGGTACAAATAACTAATGTAACGTGTTCAATAAGGTGCTGTAAAAGATGCTGCATCAACGGCGGTAAACTCTTCTTCTTTTTGTATGCAAAGTCGAGGGTCGTGTAAGAGCTAACACATATAACACATACAAATATAATAAACAGAAACACACATGAAACATAAAGGGAGCGGAATACAAGAGGTGGAGAGGGAAAGGGAAGCACAAACTTCCAAAATTTATTTATACGCCTTTAAAATATCTATTTTATTTAAATTGACTTATTTACTTGAACAACTGTGGAACACAAATCGCCTTTTTGGCACTTTCAAAGCCCTTTACATTTTTAGCAGTAATTGGTCAAAATATTGCAGCATTTTAAGTCATCACGACCAATCAAATTTGTCACCCGCAGACCCTGCCCATGTCCTTGTTTCTCAATGCACAGGCTCTATGAACTCTATAGTTAATTTTTTTATCGAGTTATGGTTGGTGGTTTATATGTACTGTATATATATATATATATATATATATATATATATATATATATATATATATATATACACACAAACATACAAAGTGCATTCAGAAAGTATTCAGACCCCTTCACTTTTTCACATTTTGTTATGTTGCAGCCTTATGCTGAAATCGTTTAAATTCATTTTTTCCCTCATCAATCTACACTCAATACCCCATAATGACAAAGAGAAAACAAGATTTTAGAAAGTTTTGCAAATTTACTAAAAAGAAAATACTGAAATATCACATTGACATAAGTATTCATACCCTTTGCTATGACACTTGAAATTTAGCTCAGGTGCCTCGCATTTCTCTGGATAATCTTTGAGATGTTTCTACACCTTGATTGGCAAAAGAGTGAAGGTGAGCAGAGAATGAAAGACTTGAAGGAACTGCGCTCCAACGCGAGTCGAAAGAATTGACGCGACCAAAGATGGAATTCGTCCGAGTTGCTTTATTGAAACAAAACAGCTCAGGTATTCTGACAAGCCCGTTTATCGGGCAGCAATATATATACACATTTATGTCGGGAAGTTTGCCCGGCAAAAGCTATACCGGGCATGCCCGGGTGTCAAGGGCGAGCCTTGGAAAGGCGAGTCTGGACCTGCCCGGGCGTGTTTGGCTGCGGCCTGGCAAGTCGAGGCTGGGCGTGCCCGGGCGCTCTGGACGAGCCCTGGAAAGGCGATAGCGGGCATGCCCGGACGCTCTGGGCGAGCCCTGGAAAGGCGATAGCGGGCATGCCCGGACGCTCTGGGCGAGCCCTGAAAAGGCGATAGCGGGCATGCCCGGACGCTCTGGGCGAGCCCTGGAAAGGCGAGAGCGGGCATGCCCGGGAAAGACGAGACCGGGCGTGCCCGGGAGGTTCGGGCGTGCCCGGGAACAGTGAGTCCGGGCATGCCCGGGAGAGGCGCGTCTGGCCGTGTTCTGGCCGGTGCAAGGCGATTGTGTGCATCCAGCGGTAACCGCTACAGACTGAAGGTGAGCAGAGAGCCTAGATTTTGGCAGTTTAACCATAAGAGGGTTGCTGGCAGATCTTGTGCAGAGTAGGACTTTTAGGAATATTTGGAGGACAGAGCCCAGAGAGAGCTGGGGAAGCAAGGCCGGAGAGGAGTTGGTAGAAGACAGAAAGACCACCAACCTGCCTGCGGTGAGTGAGTGAAAGGCCCTCGGAGTTAGCTTCATCGCAGGAGATTCCAATGATTCTGAAAGCTTTGGCTTCAACGGCGTGAAGCCGAGCTAGGTGTGAGTAGGTATATAAGCCGAGCTCGGTATATTAAGATTTGTGTTCAAAATTCAATTGAAATCAAGTTGTTCTTTGATCATAAACTAATAGTACATGGTGTTGTGTCATTGTAGTGCAAAATTTGCTACACTCGTGGAACCAATGTTTTTTGGAATCCTTATACCCTGGGCAACAAGACCTGAGTTGGTTCCATTTTTTTCAATGGCGTCTTTGGCGGCCATTTTGACTTTCAAAATGGCCGCCATTTTTTGCAATTTTGTATGTATCTTTTCACATAAAACACTTTGATTAACCATTTTTTCTGGCATTTTGTCATTCCTTGTACAGAAAATCCACCAGAACACTTATATCCAGTTAACAGACGTTTTTTGAGAAATATCTTTGGCTAACAACTTGTTTTGAGCATAATCTAGTCGGTTGTAGCTGAAGAAGTATATGCACAAATTTTCTAGAGACGCCAAGTGCAGGAAGAAATCTGGCTGCTTCAGTGAACGTGTGAAGTTAATCAGCGCCAACACTTGCCTCACGTACATTCGTGCCCATTGATACATTGGGAATTTACTGTGGCTCCTGTCAAAATCACTCAGCTGCTTTTCCAAGTTTAGATGTTCAATCTCCATTAGAAGTTGGTGATGGGCTTCCTGAATGCCTACCTCTTTCTTGTTTGCTTCTATCAAGTTATCCATACAGGCAGATAGAGCTTCTACAACTGCAGGCTTCTCTTTCAGAAATTCTGAAAGCCAGAGATCAAAGAATACCTCTAATGTGAGCTCATGAGCTTGAACAGCACGATTGTGGTGATTCCCATTGAGTATCTGATTTACTGTCACAGTGCTGTACAGATCCTTGCTCCAAGCTTCATCAAGCCCGCTGTGCTCAACAGTCCTCCCAAGGCACCTTAGTGCACACAAGACAGTGTGGAAACCACCAGGGCATACCATCCATTTCCCAGCATATTGGTCATGAAGATATTCTAACTTTAGGGCCCTCTTGTAAAGATCCATGTCAAATGTAACTAAGATCGTTCCAGTGTTATCTGGACACACAACACTATTGAGGTACGAAAGCTTCTCAAGAACTGTCACCAGTGTTGTCCACTCATGAGCTGGTGCCTTAATGATAGGCATTGTGTGATCTTGATCAAGGTTGGGTGTCTTGTTCTCTTCTGCAGTGCACACACGAGAATTGTATGCTGACCAAACTGGTATACCGTCTGATGTCTCTTCATGGTGCCTCTGTGAATACCGTGAAAGTAGCCATGCAAAGTCTTGTTGCATTAACAACTTTATCTTGATACTGACCAAGTTGAAAGTTTTCATAGCGTGGACTTCTACTTGGCTTGGGGTTAGGGACGAAGACGCCATTGAAAAAAAATGGAACCAACTCAGGTCTTGTTGCCAAGGGTATATAGATGCAAAAAAACATTTGTTCCACTAGTGTAGCAAATTTTGCACTTACATATAATAATTCTACATAACACCATGTACTATAACATTTGTAGACAGGCAGACAAACAAAGCAAACCAATTACTGAACCCTTCTCTTTGCTTCGCATGCACGGGGTAATGAGAGTTGGAGAAACCATCACGATTGGGCACGTTGTGCAGAGGAGGAAACTAGAAGTGGGAAATGATGACAAACAGATCACCGAGCCGTAGATAGTGATGGATTCTGCTGAAAGCATCCTGGTCGAGCAAGAATTGTTTCATTGCGAGCACAGCATATTAATCCTAGGCCTACACACACCATAAGCCCATTTTACTACAAGTTACCATCCAAAAAGGCCGAAGAAGCCTCCCGGAATGCAGTCTATATACTTCACCTACTCGGGCTTTGAAGCTTCTTGGCTGGGCCACCAAGAGGGGTAACTACCTAACTGGTCGACCTCTCAACCAGGGTGGCTAAAATTAATGTTGTCATCACCCACTGTCAAGGGATGTGTGTTTTATTGTCGCAAAGCTATGAAATGGTGGAAGTGCCTTCATCTTGCCTTCAAAGGTGGTGACATCATCAAATCAATACATGATTAAAAACAATGCTATCCGCTCGTGTGTCGTCATTTTCCACCTAAAATACTTTACTCCCAATGGAAAATACTTGTGATGCCAAGACTTGTGGTGCAATTCCAAAAAACAAGCTCGTCTGGACGCTTAATGTATAAATGCTTTGCTGCTTTCTCAGATGCCCTCTTTAGCCATTCTGGCTGGGTCGTCTCACTTGGCAACGAGACACTATAAACGGGCCTTCTACTCAGACCAACAGGCCTACATCGTTGGACTCTTCAGAAGATCCACAAATTCAAATTATTGAAAATGATTCCTTTCGAGATAAAGAAAGTTTGCAACACATGAGGGGGTACAGGAAACCTCATGAAAATTAACATTTTCTTGAGTGGATGTGCTCAGGACAAACGTGTTACCTCCGCCACCAAAGGTAGATGGAGGTTATGTTTAAAATAGGGCCAAAAACGATATTTCAAAAAGTTGTGGATGGATTATGACAAAACTTGGTGGATGAGTTGGTTAGGTGACAAGAACAAGCAAATTCGATTTTGGTAAAGGTACGGATGCAGATCCGGCCTATCAATGGGATACAAAACGTAAACTGTTCAGCCTGGTAGAGGTATGCACTCAACCGAGTGCCGATCCAGTTTAAAAAGCAACGGGATCTTCTTTTTACTTCCACATCGGACTTCAAGTCTCTTTCAAAATCCACCATCGCAAGGAGTCAAACCTCGTTTTATACCGTTCACAGGTGAGTACCCATCCAACTGATGCATCCTGTTGACCCAATGGCAAAAACACAATTTCATGACCTAGGGCTTTTCAACAATAATAAATGTCATCTATAAATTACATTGGTTGTTAAACTTGAGAAGCAAGTACATTTTATTTTAAAAAGCAGAGAGAAGGGTGAGGGATCTCCACAGGGCATTATTTTGGACACATGAACGTCTACTAACCCGAGTGGCAGTCTGCGATCATGGTCACATGGATTTGTAAACGTTCATAGCAACACTGTGGATGAAACAGAAGAAACAGAGGGTAAGAAAAAAAAGAAAAGAAAAAAAGAAGAGAGTTGGTGAGGAACAGGTAGAGATGGGAAAGGTTGGGCGGAGGTAGGAACAACGGAAAAGGCATCTGAAAGGAATCAATAATTGTACAATTTCTGTGTATGTAATTATGTAGATGGAGCCTTGAACATAAATACAGTCATTAAAACCAGAAAAAAGGAAGAGCTTATATTATTGCTTCATTTTTGGTCTTTTCCAGCAGTATTTGCCACTAATTTTCATAATCACATATGGACGAACAATGCAGACAGTGACGGTAGCATTTACATACCATTCTGATAAACCAGCCTAGTGATGGACCCAACTAGGCCTAAGCCTGATGAAATTTCAGCTGCAACAAACGCCGGTACAAACGACGAAAATTCCCTTTGGCGGATTCATGATGAATCGAGACAAGTAAACAATTTGCATTACAACAACGGCGAGCAAGGATGCAAGCAAGGTGTCCGCCCCTCCGACGGCCTGGCTGAGAATGACCTACGGCCGCGGTTGAATGCAGAATTTTATCTTTGCAAAGTCATTTCACACGATGAGACAAAAATGGTCATTCTCACCAAACTAATCCTCTACGAATGGAGGCAAAGCCCTTCAAAAGATGCTAATAAATTGAGGCGGCCACGGCAAGTGTAGACAGTGGCACAATCACTCGCGGAGGGGTTAATGTACATTAAAGTGACTAATCTGGCTATCAGGCCTAACCGGCCATGAAAAGGCTCCTGGAAGCGCTGTATGTATGCAAACAACATGAAGTGAGTGCCAGACAGTGCACAATCGTTGCGGGCCAGGTCGGGGGACAGTTGGGACGCTGCGGATGAAGGGCCACTGGCATATTCCATAGATGGTCAGGGAGAGGTGAAGGTAGAGGAGAAAAGGTAAGGGAATTGGAAGGAGAAAGGGAGGGGAGAGCATGAATTGAAAGGTATAAGGAAGGTGAGGGAAAAATTGACAATATAAACCTCACAAAATAAATAAATAAATAAATACAAATGCTGGAAATGGCAGAAGTAGCTCAGATTTGAATGGCGTCATTTTTCAGTCTCTTCATTGTAATTTATCTCTTTGTGTCAAAATATGCAACTTATCCATCCAATCTTGGTCGGGCAGTTACCTTCCAAAGGATGATCGTAAAGTAGGATTGAAACATTTATGGCAGACACCACAGTTATTGTGAATATTTATTACAGACATGACAGTAATTGGTGACCTTACCTTCCTAATTTCACCTTACATTCTGATCCAGCCTGGTATATAACGTACCAAGTTATTATCTGTTATAGGAAACCATTATTATTCTGGACAAAGTGAACAAACTTGAAAAGGTGACAGAGAGAAAAGGTGAAGAACTTTCAGTGGGTGATACCCTCAGGAGGGCCAAGCGTAGTTTAACATCGAAGAGAATGGTACCTTGGTCAATGGAAGAGAATGGTCGATCAAACTGATTTCAGAAACTAGCTAGGACAGATGTATCACATTCCTCAATGGAATCCTGCATAACCTAGACCTGAAGGACGGTGGCATTGCCCCTGAACTGGATATCCCATTATTATTTGGATACAAGAGGGGAAGAAAGAATGAACTTGGACACATTCTCAAGATAATGTTGATATTCAGAGCCATCTATATATTATACTAGAACGGCACTCGGTAGAGGGCATACTTCCGCCAGGCTCACCAGTTTATATGTTTGTAACCCACTGATAGGTCGGATCTTGATCCAGATCTGAAACAAAATCGAATCGGCTTGTTCTAGTCACCTACACAAATCATCCACCAAGTTTCAACCCAATCCGTCCCTAACCGTCTGAGATATCATGCTATATATTGTTTTTGGCCCCATCTCTCAATGGTGAAGAATCACTTAAAGTTAAAAGTATCAGGATCCGGATCTTCACCGACTTCTAATCAATTCGTCCTTGACACACAACCAACCTGTCCACCAAATTTCGTCCATAACATTTTGAGATATCCTGCTCACAGCCAAACAGACAGACAAACAGTGATGAAACCATAAACGCTGTCCAACTTCGGTGGTGGAGGTCATAAGCAAAACCACGATGTGGAGAAAGGGCAAAGTGAAAAAAAAATTCAGAAAAGGAGGTGAAAGGGTGGATCAGGGAGAGCATTTACGTAGGAGACGCGACGTGGGGGGAGAAAAAGGAAATAGATTTGTGATGAGAAAGGAAGGAGAAAAGGGAATCGAAATATATGGGCAGGAAAATGCCACCGTGTTGCGTAGATAATATGTGGATGAATGTATAATGGGATGAGATGTCCTGAGCCACAACAAATGAGCATTCCGTAGACTATTACTCTACTTCCATCAGCCTGAAATGTTGGTGTAATGAATTTGGGGTTCAGTGATTCATGAGGTTTTTGCCATAAACAAACTCTTCCATCTGTTTAAAACTGCGATTTGGCATTCATTGGAACCACCCGGCAGTCTTTCATTCCTTCAAAGTTCAGTCTCACCATTTATAGCACCATTATGGGTGGCCATTTTCTGGTCTCATTTATAAGACAGACATGTGAAAAACTCACAAACCGGCGACCACCAATAAAATATCCAACTGATTGTTCTCAAGGATTTATTGCTGAAGTGACAAGCAAGTCTGTAGTTTGCCAAAATGTGTCTGTTTTTGCAATCACTGGCTGTCATGCTCGGTTATGTCCAGGGTTGAGTTTGCAGGAGAGTGTTTATATAGATGTGTTTGAATTACAGGTAGAGAGAGGGAGAGAGTTTTTTTGTATACAAAGTCGAGGCTCGTGGAAGAGCTCATGCAGTGAACAGATCAGGACGTAACAGACAGAAAACAGGACGCAAAACATCACGTGCATGGAGCGGAATAAATGGATATAGAGGAAAATCTGAGGGAAAATGGAAAATTGGAAGGAGGGATTTGGGTGGGTTTAACAAGGGTGGAAAAAGACCATGGTTTAGGATTGGGGGTGATCTGAGATGGTGGTGAACAGCTGTCTTGAAAACCAGGAGGGAAGGATGACATCAAAGAAAATGTGGAAGTTGATTCCACAGGTGGGAAAAAGATGAATAAATGAGTGGAGGTCAGCAGTGAAACTTCATTCGGGGATGCTCACCAGAAGGGGGTTGATGGTGGACTGCATGCACGCAACCTGAGGGGAACAAAGCATGGAAAGAGCAGAGTGGATGACCAGAATGGAAGTGGTAGAAGACAGAGACACCAACCTGTATGTGATAGTGAAGCGATAGGCCCATAGACTCAGCTTCTGCACAGTGGAATCCAATGATCCTGAAAGTCTTTGTTTCCACGGCATCAAGCTGAGCTAGATGTAACGCAGGGGAGCCAGCCCAGAGGGGACAGCAGTACTCCATCAAGTTCCAGATGAAGGCCTTGTGGGTGGATGGGAGTTGAGGTGTGCCAAGGAAGGACATCATATGACGGAGGATGACCATTCGGCGGCTGGCTTTGGAGGCCAATTTTGAAATGTGGTTTGCCGAAGAAAGATCATGGCTGATAGTGAGACACAAGAGTTTGAAGAGCCGAACTTCCTCAAAATGGGAGGGTTGTCCAGGTGGTCTTTTTGGAGAGACAAAGTGTGAGTATGAGATATACACATTTGCCCAAAATATCCAGCTGTAGGAAAATTTGGACAGCCAAAGTAAAACTGACCAGGGAAAGCGCCATGGCCAAACTGCTTTAAGCGCCATTTGCAGTGCCCATTTTGAACATAATTTGTTCCACACTGGCCTGTATTTCCAGGTCGGGTTGAGTAAATTGAAGCTATTGAAAGACGATACCAAGCATAACGGAGTGTTACAGGGGGTGGGGTGTATGTCCAAGTGTTACGGAGTGTTACACAGGGCTCATGGATCTATGCCCAAGTGCTAAAGAGTGTTCTCCAGTTGTTATTGTTACAGGGAGTGGGGTGTATGTCCAAGTGTTATGGAGTTACAGGTGGGGGCATGCATACAACAACAACAACAACAACATGCATTTTAAGGCCATTTTCCCTGCTGGAGCGGGGGTTAGCCTTGCGGTCCTCTTGACAATCTTCTCCATTTTGCCATATTTTCTGCATCTCTCCATGTTAACCCCCTTGCCCGCATTTCTTCTTCCACCATCTTTAGCCAAGTCTTTCTCGGTCTTCCCCGTCCTCTACTTCCTTCTACATTCATTTCCATCACTCTTCTCAACCAGTCACTTTCATCCTTCCTCAACACATGACCAAACCATCTCAACCTGTTTCTCTTCACAGCATTAATCACAGGCTGTATTCCCATCATCTTTCGCAATTCATCATTTGTCTTCCTCTCTCTCAACGATACTCCGCACATCCACCGAACCATTCGCATTTCCACCCTTTCCAGCCTTCGTTGCTGCTCTACATTCATGACCCATGTCTCGCTCCCATAAATCATAACACTTCTCACACATGCAGCATACACCTTTCCCTTCAGCTTCAACGACACCCCCGTCCTCATCAGCACGCCACTCACCAGCATGTCCAAGCATTACAGATGTGGGGGGGGGGGGGGGGAGGGAGGGAGGAGGGGTGGGGGCAGTTGGGATGTATGTCCAAGCATTGTGGAGTGTTACGGAGGGGGGGAGAGGGGTAGCGGCCAGGGGTGCATGTCCAAGCATTACAAGTAGGTTTGATGACAAGAACAAGACAATTAGATTTTAGTTCAGGCCTGGATCCAGATCCGACCTATCAATGGGATACAAAATGTGAACTGTTCAGCCTGGTGGAGGTATGCTCACTACCGAGTGCAGTTCTGGTTACTACAAGAATTAGAGAAGTGTTACATCAAAATACCACAAAACTCCACATATACCACATTCTAGCTATCGGATTTACCACTTTCCAGTTGTTATTGCCAAATATTTCTTTGTCGTCGTCCCGAATGTGGTGAAAGCCAGGTATTTCATGACCTCGGGTTGATGCATGTACGGTCTGATAGCATCTTCTACATCATGATTTTGACTATCGTTGTAATCTGAAGATTGTTGATCAGAAAATTATTTGTCAAATTCACTTTCGTACAAGTCTGAAGCGAGTTCAGTTGTGCGCCCATTATCCTCCGTGTGGTAAGACAATTGTTCAGCTGATTACGTCACACAGATGACGTAATAACCATGTCATGTGACCAATGCAGAGTTAATTCTCATCTATGAAATGCTCACAACTCATCATTGGGAATGTCCCACTTCTGGGGGTTTGTGATATGAAGACATGCAGGGCATCATGACAGACCACCACCAAAAATTGTTGCATAGATTTTCACAAGGTTCTAACACCAATCAGAGACAGCACTGTAAATGGTTAAAAACAACAAAAACAACAACAAAAATGGTTTAAAAAAGAACAAAAATATTGCAACAACACGAAACACGTACACATTAGCCAAATATGGTGATACCAAATCGCAAGAAGGCATCACAAAATAATACTCATGCACCTTGGCCCTGGGGCAAAAATATATGGTCAATTTGCCTTCAGGTAATATACGGTCATATATTACCTCTATTTCTACCATTAGGCTTCAGCAGAAAGAAAAAGACAGTTACTATAAAAATTGTGGAAGAAGCACTAAAGCCCGAAGGACACCAAAAATGAAAGGGTGCTAAAAGTATGGCACAAAAACCTTTAGGCTGAGAGAAAAACCAAAGATGCATTTCTCGTCACAACACTGGCCCGAGACCCAAATTTATATTTAAAAAATTTACTTCACGATTTCAGTAGTTTCTTGTTCAGCCACATTTTAAACGGTGAGAGAGAATATAAACTGACAATGGGGCAACAGTTGGAAGACAGAGAGAGAGAGAGAGAGAGAGAGAGAGAGAGAGAGAGAGAGAGAGAGAGAGAGAGAGAGAGAGACGGAGAGAGAGGGAAGGAGAGAGAGGGAAGGAGAGGGAGAGGGAGAGGGAGAGGGAGAGGGAGAGGGAGAGGAGAGAGAGAGAGAGAGAGAGAGAGAGAGAGAGAGAGAGATAATAACTGAGGGCATCAGAAACTTTTCTCAATGGTGTTGAAATGCCGAGTGAGATAACCTTTATGGCAAGTACTCGAATCACTCAATCAAATGGAGACCAGGTTGACCAGGCCAGTTGATGAAGATTCTATTGAGCAGTTTGCACATTTGTAAGTCCACTATTAGCTTATCAAAATCCTGATTTATATGCAAAGATAACACTGGTCTTGTTCTGCTTTCAAATAGCAATCATATTTACACAATACGTCCAAAGTTCCTGCACTTCAGTGCACAACTTGTTTATCAACCCCAAATTTATTAAACTCATGTATAAACTAGAACAGCACTTGGTAGAGCGCATACCCCCGCCAGGCTGAACAGTTGATGTTTTGTATCCCTCTGATAGGCCGGATCTGGATCCCAACCTGAACCAAAATCGAATCGGCTTGTTCTTGTCACCAATCAACTCGTCCACCAAAATGAGTCATAACTCGTCAATGACATTTTAAATATCATGGTATATATAGTTTTTCATGTTATATGGGTATGCAGGTATCTTCTGATTTTGGGTATGCGGGTGTCTGCTGATACCTCAGGGAGATGGATTCCCCTATCTTGCATAACCCCAGGTCACCTGTGGGCAAGGTGTAGTACCTGTCAGCCCTCCTTACCAGGGTAACGATCCGCAGCCATGCGGTTTAAAGGGCAGATGACTCTGCACATCTGGTGGATGAGAGTCCAGTCGACTCCAACAGAACGGGCGGAAGGTGAATTCTCCAACGGCCAAAAGAGGGACGGAGAGGAGTGGCCTAACCCTAACTCAGTTTCTTCTTTTTAATAAATTTGCAAAACTTTCTAAAATCCTGTTTTCTCTTTGTCATTATGGGGTATCGAGTGTAGATTGATGAGGGAAAAAATGAATTTAAACGATTTCAGCATAAGGCTGCAACATAAGAAAATGTGAAAAAAGTGAAGGGGTCTGAATACTTTCTGAATGCACTGTATATCTCTCAATGGTGAAGAATCACTTAAAAATTCAATAATCCTCATATCCGAATCCATATTCAGATCTTCACCAAAATCGAATCTATTTGTTATTGCGACACCCCCAACCTGTCCACCAGGTTTCGTCCGAATCCGTCCATAACATTTTTAGATATCCCGATATTTGTTGGTTTTGGCCCGATCTCCCAATGGTGAAGAATCACTTTGAAAATTCCACTTGACGGATCCGAATCGGGATCTTCAACAAAATCTAATCATTACATCCTTGTCACATTAGCAAGCTCTCTGCCAAATTCCGTCCGAATCCATCCACAACTTTTTGAGATATCTTGTTCACAGACAGACAGACAAACAGACAGACAGGGGTGAAAACATAACCTCCATCCACCTTAGATGGCAGAGGTAATTTAAAATATCCGAACCTACTGACTCTAAATCTCCACGTATATGTTACCAGAAACTAATCTTTTTTGTCACAAGTGCATTGGTTTTTTTCTAAGCAATTGATGACCAAAGAATAATGAAGCAACAGATGGGAAATTGCCCACAAGAGCATGTGCCATTGGAAAGGACTCATGAAAACACATTCCAAAGCACTCGATGAGACATGCAAAAACATTGCATCAGGTCAACACCAAGAACTAACAAAAGCTTCTAAACAAGACAAATCAGGAACAGGTATTTCCAGTATGCAAAGACAGCCTCTCAGAACAGAGAAGATGGCTTCCGGTCGTGCAAGAACCCAGGACCGGAATTTCCCTTCATCATACATTGTTAAAGGGTCATGGGGGAGCTGTCAACTGTCATCAATTAGTAACACAATTCAAATTACGCACTCAATTTCACAAGCAAGTACAAGAAACAACACCAGGATTACAGAAAAACACAGACACTGAGCTTGGGTGAAGTGACGTCATTTCCTAGAGTACACTGGGTACCAGTGACACCATCTTTATGACGTGCATTTTCAATTCACACTCAGCGAACAATTAAGGAGGAATTTCCTCATTCCCATGAATGTCAAACGATGATGTTGGTCCATGTCTTATCCTTTATACGCTAAATGTAAAGCAAGGAAGTAGCACACACCACATTTAACGTGGGATGGAATTGAACCATCGACCTCCCAGACTCAGAGCAGACACTATACCATTATGTAACTGAACCGTGACCGACAAATATAGAAAGGAGCAAAGGGAGAAACAAAAATCACAATTGAAACAGAAAGTTGTCAAAGGAGGGTTTATATTTGCTAAGAAACGCTCGGAGATGAAATGGGAAAAGATCACGTTGCTGGTGGAGATACTCAGAGACGAGAGACATTGAAAAGTGGCGTGCCGACAGAGAAACAAGCTCCGAGCCATGAAGTTATCCAGCAACAGAATGAAAAGGATAGAGCTAAACATGCCAAGAGCAACTGCAAAATGTTTTTGATTTATGTCAGCAAGAGGACCAAAGGTAAGTGCGGACCCCAATCTGTAGTGTCGCCGAACCCAATCTTTATTGGGTTTAGGGAAGTGTTTTAGGCCCCCACAAGAAATATATAAAAAAACATAATTTGATTTATTTAAAATGCCAACTGGATTATTACAGCACTGGGCAATGCTGGGTAACCCTGCTAGTGCTTGATAAGATTAATGAAATCATCAAAAGCGATGGGCAGGCCGATATAATTAAATGGATTTCATAAAGGCCTTCGATCAAGTTCCTCA
The DNA here is from genome assembly GCF_964187855.1 of Myxine glutinosa. Classification (NCBI taxonomy): domain Eukaryota; kingdom Metazoa; phylum Chordata; class Myxini; order Myxiniformes; family Myxinidae; genus Myxine; species Myxine glutinosa. The sequence continues at coordinate 36,726 of NW_027618670.1, forward strand.
CAAAAGGTTACTTGAGAATCCCAGAAATTGATATGAATGGATTGAGTGTTTCTTAACTGGTCATACTCAGTGTGTGAAGGTTAATGATAGTATATCTTCATGAGATCCTGTTACCATTGGAATTCCACAAGGCAGTATGCTCGGCCCAATCCTCTTTGTAATTTTTGTGAATGGTTTCCTTAAGGTCAACATCTGTGACATCTTCCACTTTGCAGATGATACGAAAAATATCTTCATAATAGAATAGCATGTCAAGAGGAGTCACATAAACTACAAGAAGATCCAGAAAAGCTAAAAGTATGGGTCCAGTCAGTGGCTGCTCAACTTCCATCCAGAAAAATGTAAAGTTCTAAGTTTTAAGGAAAAAACAAAAGTTTATACATTTTACGATAAAGAAAAGGGACACTTCACACACCAGAGGATGTTAAGTCAATGAATGGTCTTGGTGTTACCATTAACTGTTTATTATCATTTGAAGAACTAGGGCATTGCCCGTACATGGGTGCCCGTTCCTTGCCAAAAAAAAAAAAAAAACGCTACCCGTATGCTCTACCCCGCCCGTACGCCCGTAAACAAAAAAAACAACGCTCTTCGCTTCCGCCCTTCGCTCTGACTGAATTGGGAGAAATAATGCGCATAAGAAATCGAATTACGTACCGTAATGGCGGTCAGCTCGTAACGCGCTCAGCTCCGCTCGTCTCACATCGGCCACGCCTACGCAACAAAGCGTTCTGTGATTGGCTGCCGGAAGTGAAGTCTTGACTGTCCGGAAGTTCGCAAATCGCAGTTACGATGAATCGTTTTAATTTAATCGCAGTTTGAATTCGTTTTAAAACATAGTTTAACGGCAACATAGTTTTCCAACGTGAAATAAATGAATACGCTCTCAAATGTGCCGTCCGAGGCAGAGTCTGATCGCCACGTTCGGCACACGTGATAGCTCGCTGCTCTCTGATTGGTTGAAGCGTTTTTTGGACATAGCTCGGTAAGTACTTCTCCGATTAATTTAAAACCTTGAAAAGGCACATCCTCGGGTCCCCAGCAATATACCTGGCAAGTTTCAAGTATATCGGACCGGTAGTTGTCGAGAAACAGCGGTCACAGACAAACAAACGTACAGAGATTACTGGAATTATAGATAGATAAACAGGACAAAATATCCCAGGCAAGCAAAATTCCAGGCTTAGTCAGAAGGACCTTCATGAACCTCAATCAATCAGGATACGTTCGTAAGACTCTACAAAGACCGGCCTCATTTGGAATATTCTCACTCTGGGAGGAATCCATACGAGTTAAAATATGCCTGGGAAAATATACAAAGAGAGCTACAAGATTTGTACCATCCATGAAAGGCCTCACTTTTTAGGAAAGACCTAGAAAACCTTATCATCCAACTCTAATCTATCGATGCAGAGACATTATTGAGACCTTTACGATCTGCTCAATAAATATGACAATAAAATCATAACTTATCTGCAGTGTAATGCTTCCTTAACTAGAACTGCACTCAGTGGAGAGCATACCTCCGCCAGGTGAACAGTTTACCTTTTGTATCTCAGAGTAGACCAGAAAATCACAATACAGAATCACATTTAATCAAAATCAATCACAGGAATCACCATAGTAGGTCCAGTCTTTCATACCCTGATCTACCCCTCGTTTTTGGCCAAATCACTCAATGGTGAAGAATCACTTCAAAAATTCTACTATCTGGATCCGGATCCGGGTCTTCACCAAAATTGAATCGATTCTTCCTTGTCAAACACACAACCTGTCCAACAAGTTTCGTCCAAATCCATCCATAACTTTTTGAGATATCCTGCTATGTATAGTTTTTGGCCTTATCTTCCAATGGTGAAGAATCACTTAATAAATTAAATAATTCTCATATCCGAATCCATATTCAGATCGTCACCAAAATCGAATCGTCCTTGTCAGACACCAAAAAGGGCCACCAAGTTTCATCCAAATCCATCCACAACTTTTTGAGATATCCTGCTATGTATCGTTTTTGGCCTTATCTCCCAATGGTGAAGAATCACTTAATAAATTAAATAATTCTAATAGCCGAATCCATATTCAGATCTTCACCAAAATCGAATCGAATCGTCCTTGTGAAACACCCAACCTGTCCACCAGGTTTCGTCCAAATCCGACCACAACTTTTTGATATATCCTGCTATGTATCGTTTTGGCCCTATCTCCGAATGGTGAAGAATCACTTAAAAAATTAAATAATTCTAATGTCCGAATCCATATTCAGATCTTCATCAAAATTGAATCGAATCGTCCTCGTCAGACACCCAACCGGTCCACCAAGTTTCGTCCAAATCCGTCAATAACTTTTTGAGATATCCTGCTCGGTATCGTTTTTGGCCCTATTATCCCAACGGTGAAGAATCACTTTAAAAATTCTAGTAGCCGGATCCGAATCTGGATCTTCACCAAAATCTAATAATTTTGTCCTCGTCACATACGCTACATCTCTGCAAATTTTCGTCCGAATCCGTCCACAACTTGTTGAGATATCTTGTTCACAAACGGACAGACAGACAGACAGGGGTGAAAACATAACCTCCATCCACCTTTGGTGGCGGAGGTAACCAGAGGTCACTCTTTTAAACTACTAAAGCTGAGGCAATAAGAATGTATGGTCGAACGTCTTCATGCTGAGAATTATAAACTTGTGGACTAGCCTTCCAGTAGGTGTAGTAGAAGCAGGTGGTGTTGGGCCAATGCCAAGTTCAAGTTACAATATAGAGCTTCTCACCCTGAACATGAACATTTTGGGACAATATATCACTCCACCAGGATCTGTGCATTGAGGAATGAACAGAACTGTGTCCAAGTACCTCAAATAAGAAAACACAGAAGAAAGAAACGAAGCACAAAAATGAAGGCCAGCTAAGAAAACTGCATTTCACAAGCTCTGCATATCATTAGCATGAGTGTGTTAACAATTCAAGGGGCAAACGAATTCAAATGAAGGAAATATTAAGCAAAAATCAATGAAAGAGTGAGGGACAGAGAGGGAGGAAGAAAAAGAGAAAAAGAGAATGTTTCCATGAAACACCATGTGATCTGTTGTAATTCTCAAATATGTGACAATGATGAAGCAGATGTCTCGTTTCTTTTTTGCCCGCTGACTGAATGTGGACCATGAAATGAACATGACTGAAAAATAAGTGAATCAGAGACGAGGAAGAGTTCCTTATCAAATACAAGACCAAATACTGCATCGGAGTCATCAGGAGAAACATGAATAGGTAAATATC
>NW_027618670.1:45000-64928 GCF_964187855.1 Myxine glutinosa
TGACGTTTATCAACATTTTGAGAATGAACAAAATGCCGATTTTATGATCTCTCAAAGTGGTATTTTAACAATGTATTTTGGCGTATTTTTCATTCTTGTTAGTTACGAAAACATTCGAGAATAAAAGGTATGGCTTTTAAGTGCTTATGACTTAACTAGTAGATTTTAAGAGGATCATTTTGTACACATTTGAATGGGCGCCCTTTTTTCCCCATGCCATCCCTACATATGGAATACAATCATACTCCATAATGAACTTCCTGTTCCGCTCATCTGGCTCTTCCGTGATGCACTTTCATTTTGAGTGAATACATAATATATTATTTATTTTATTTTATTACACAAAATCCAAAGCAAAGGGAACTTGTTTGTAGGAAAACCAACCAAACGTAAACAAGAGATTATGATGACATCTAAAACCATTCTCACATGACCAAATCAAACTATTACCTAAATAATCCCCATCGAACATGATGAAATGCATCTTCTCAGCACGAACCACAAAATCATCCTTTACTGAAAACTTTTCACCTCTATATCTCCGAAAGCACTGCATAAAAAAATTGAGACATGGCTCATTGTAAATAACTCTCAATGGGGAATAACATATATTAATGATGATGTCATAATTCGACAAGTACAAAACTTCATCCGATCAAAATGAAATTTCTTGTGTCATGTAGGGATAAATTGCTAGAGAAAAAAAAAATGATGACGTCATCGATCACATGGTTCGACCACCATATTTGTTTTAACACAAAAGCCTTTAAATGCAATAAAACACGTCCTGGTGAGGATCTGCAATCTCTGATTGCTCTTTGTTGTTTTAATTGGTATATTGCTCGACAGAAGGGTGTTCAAGACTACTGGGAAACAAAAATAGTCCACTGCATGATACACACTCATACTGAAACCGTTCTACGCACCTCTAAATAACACATCCAGATATGCAGCTACACTATCATCACTACCACTGTAATCTGCTGTGAGGCAATCGTGATAAATCCTGTGAACCAGTTTATCAAATAACTTATTGTTAACCACACAAATATCATTTATATAACAAAATATACAAGATATAATTTTAGCTAATACTAAGTTATCCGTCATCAGCTTCTGCATAAATGAACACTCACAGTAAATAAAGAAAATGTCCACTAATAGGGGCTGCAGTTGCCACCCCAAAACAGATAGAATGAAAAAATGAAAAATTATCCCAAAATAAGACAAAAAAAAGTTGAACAAAACACAATTGTCAGCATCCTTAGATTTCTGTTGGTCAAAACAATTATAACCCATATATTTTTTTTTTTTTTTTTTTTTTTTTTTTACATAAGAATGACCTATCAAAGCTAATATTTATTAAAAGAGTTAAAACTTTATCAACTACAGAAAATAGTGCATCCTTGACAAGTGCTAAATCCAAATTTGTATATAAGGTCGAAAAACAAAAAATATGAACTCACTTAATATTTATCTATCTATAATTCCAGTAATCTCTGTCTGTACGTTTGTACGTTTGTACGTTTGTCTGTCTGTGACCGCTGTTTCTCGACAACCACGGGTCCGATATACTTTTAACTTGCCAGGTATATTGCTGGGGACCCGAGGATGTGCCTTTTCAAGGTTTCATATTAATCGGACAATTACTTACCGAGCTATGTCCAAAAAACGATTCAACCAATCAGAGAGCAGCGAACGATCGCGTGTGCCGGCGTTGCGAATGGACCAAACCATTCCATGTAAATAGAGGGGGGGGTTCTGTGGTCGTTGCGAATGGACGAAACCATTTCATGTAAATAGAGGGGGGGGGATTGTCACTGTACTCGCAAGCCGTTCGCCGTTCGCTTTGGCGTTGCGAATGGACCAAACCATTTCATGTAAATAGAGGGGGGGGATATAATTTTAGATAGATATATAGTACGGGCATATATATAGTACGGGCATGCCCTAGTATATCTAATCCTGTCTAAGAACTCCAAAGTAGAACGAATACTCCAGAAAGTGTTAATACCAGAGTTCTTCCTAATTGCTCAATAATTTTTCCTAAATTGTTCCCAAACCACTTGTAAAGCCAAGTTAACCATAAACGACAACTGTTTGAGTACATTCCCTAGCGCCCGCTATAAAGCTGTACTTATATGGGTTTTATAAAGCTTACGAATTCAGAAATACCAGGGAATACATTAATTTCATCTCCTTACATTTAACGTTAAAATTATAACCGAAGACTTCCGATTATCAGCTGTAATATCCTGGAGAAACCGTTGACACGGAACATATGCAAGTGAAATTACCTATACTAGTGAAAGTAACGCTATCAATCAATACCTATCTCCTTTAACAAAACCTCGATGTAAAACTTTTTACAAACCACACCAAATTTATTAGCTGCTTCATCTACTAGAGCTATCACATAATTCTCATGCAGATGCCGAATATCTTTATGAATATTAGGCCTGCCACTGGCTTAGACCTAAACCGTGAAAGCAAGCCTCGGCTAGTAAAAAAAACATTCATCTTATTGTCCAATATATCCACTGCCCTGTCATACCATATATTAACTAGAACGATACTCTTCGACGTCACGACGTCGACCGATATGCCTCCGCGCACATTATTACATCATTATAATACTTGTACCAAGTTTGCTTTAAATCCATATGGCTGTTCTCAAGTTATCATATTTTTACCTGACATGACCTCTGACCTCTTGACCCCAAAATTTAATCAGTTCATGTTTACATCATTATACATACCTGTACCACGTTTTAATCGAAATCCCTTCAGCTGTTCATAAGTTATCACATTTTTACATGACATGGCCTCTGACCTTTTACCTCAGGACTCCAAGATCAATCAGTTAATCTCTACATTATTATACATATGTGTACCAAGTTTGAATGAGATCACTTCAGACTTTCTCAAGTCATAGACCTATTAGGACTTTGACCTTTGACCTTTGCCCCCAAAATCTAATCAGTTGCTCTTTACATCATTATACATACCTGTACCAAGATTGAATTCGATCACTTCAGCTGGTCTCAAGTTATAGACATATTACAGACTTTGACCTTTGACCTTTTACGTCTTGCCCCCAAAATCTAATCAGTTCATCCTTTCCTCATTATACATACCTGCACCAAGTTTGAATAAGATCCCTTCAGCCGTTCTCAAGTTATCGCGGTAACTAAAACCTATCACGGCCGGACGGACGGACAGACAACCTGAAACCTATCCTCCGCAACTTCGTCAACGGAGGCATAAAATATTTACAGATGACTTAAACAATAAACATATTACTCATTTTACTAACAAAATTATGAACACAATACACAACAGAAGATCCAATGCAACTCCATTTCTGAGTCACTGGTTCCCTATATTTAGCTCCCATCTTCATCAGATTCCCAAATAAAACAGTCGGTCTGTCTGTGAGTATGATGTGACCACGGAAGTGACCATGCATTGTTAGAATAACTCCATCATTGAGACAAAGCAAGCTAATGACACAGATAATGTTTTTGTTCTAAAACTGCAAGGTTTTTGCAGCAGAAGACGCCGTATACAAGGGGAAATGGCAGAAACTTTGACACACATTTTGAGTTATCGAAGAAAAACTACTTTTCCATTTAATAATGTGAATGAACAAAACTACTTTTTTTTCCTCGACTCTCATAGCCAATGTGTGGCTCTCAATGGAATCCTTTCATCTCCTCTCAACGGAATGTTCAAGGCTGGAGTGCCCCCAAGGCAATGTTCTGGGCGCAGTCCTATTGGTGATTTTCATTAATGATCTCTCTGACTCTCTGGAAAATCCCCTTTATCTCTTTGTTGATGACTCCACCCTCTGCCGTGACATCCCACATCCTTCAGACAGGCAGGCAGCAGCTTCTACACTCTCTTGAGACTGAAAAAAGTCACAAGCTGGTCAAACACTTGGAACAGATCTTTCAATCCAGATAAATTTCACACTCTCACCATCTCTCTTGCCGAAAGAACCATGTGGCAAAACGTCGCCTCCTTCCCCCCTTTTCCCTATCCACTTTCATAAAAATTCTCTTGAGAAATTTCGGTCACTCAAACTTCTGGATCTCACTATGAGCCATGATCTTTCTTGGACAAACCACACTTCAAAGTTGGCCTCCGAAGCCAATCGGTGACTGAGCATCCTCTGTCTTACAAAGTCCTTCCTTGGCACACCTGAACTCCAGTCCACCTACAATGCCTTCATCCACAGCTCGAATAAGAACTGCTCTCCCCTTTGGGATCGCTCCCCTGACTTACACCTTGCTCAGTTGACGCTGTAGAAACCAAGGCCTTCAACATCATTGGAATCTCCCGCGATGAAGCCGAGTCTGTGGGCCAATCACTTTCGCATTGCAGACTGGTCGGTGGTCTCTCTTTCTACTATCTCCTCCTTTCTGGACTTTCACCCTCTGCTCTTTCTGTGGTTTGTCCCCTCCAGGTTTCTTCAGAACACACATGGTCCTCCATCAACCTCCTTCTGATGAAACTACATAAATCCAGGGATCACTGCTCACCTGCCTTCATGCATTACTCTTTTTCCCACCTGTGGAACCAACTTACACATTCGCTTCAATCTCATTCTCCCCTCCAGGTCTTCAAGGCAGCTGTTCACGACCATACAACCTATCCACCAAGTTTCCTCCGAATCTGTCCACAACATTTTGAGATATCGTGCTATATATTGTTTCAATGGTGAAGAATCACTTCACGGCTTGGGATCCTAGGATCCTGGGTTCGAATCCCGGTCGATCGCTGAATTAACGCCAGGGGGGTTGACTCAGCCTGTCATCCTTCAGAGGTCGGCAAATTGAGTACCAGTTCACTGGTAATTCCCTGTGTGTCACAAGAAGCGACTAACAAGGTTGGCAGCAGGAAGGGCACCCGGCCATAAAACATTGCTTCAAAAAGGGGACCGCGGTGCCCGAAAAAGGCCAACCCTGCTCTGCGGGGAAAAAATGGCCTCGAAAGGTGGTTGGTTGGTGAAGAATCACTATAAACAATGGTGAAGAATCTCTCAATGGTGAAGAACCACTTAAAAAAACATCTAATAGCTAGATCCAGATCTTCACCAAACTCTGATCATTTTGAATCCTTGTGACACACCCAACCTCTCCACCAAATTTTGTCCGAATCCATCCACAACTTCTTGAGATCTTACAGACAAACAGACAGACAGACATATAGACAGACGGGGGTGAAAAGATAACCACAACTTCTCACAGACAAACAGACAGGGGCGAAAACATAACCTCCGCCCACCTTTGGTGGCGGAGGTAACAAAAGTAGATGTTCCCTTTTTGATGAAGACATTACCTTATAATAAGCGACAACTTTTTACAAAATGTAATAGCTACCTAACTGGTATGCTACCTGTTAAACAAGCCTGTTTCCCTGGTTCTCCACATGGCTATCAATTTTTCATCTTGTTGTGAATCAGAAGAAACAAAAACTTGCAATTCTATCCTTAAAATCATTCACTAAACCAAACCATTTTCATCCGTCACGATGGGTGTGATCATGAAGGGTGACACGTGTATATTTTCTGAACGGTGGTGGTGGTATCCGGGCAGCAAGCTCTGAAAAATGCGGGCGCATCCTAAAATGGCTCCAATTTGTGACAGGCCACGGTGCAGTATCCACAGTAATAAGGTGTCCATATATGTATAAAAGAAAAACATAAAAGGAGAGACAAAAATCTGAGATGAATCAATCACGGTGCACACTGAATTCATTCTACCACCTAGCGTTTTCTGTCATTTCTATTTCCTGTACCAATCAGATCTGAACACAGAATGGGTGAAAAGCTACCGTCTCTATCTACGAATCTCTCTTTCTCTCCTCTCACAATCATCTTTTTCTTCTATTCTTTTTCTTCTATTCTTTTCTGTTTTCTCTCTCTCTCTGTTTTCTCTTTCTCTTTCTCTTTCTCTTTCTCTTTCTCTCTCTCTCTCTCTGTGCCTCTCTCTCTCTGTCCCTCTCTCTCTCTGCCCCTCTCTCTCTCTGCCCCTCTCTCTCTCTCTCTGCCCATCTCTCTCTCTCTCTGTCCCTCTCTCTCTCTCTCTGTCCCTCTCTCTCTCTGTCCTCCTCTCTCTCTCTTTGTCTCTCTCTCTCTCTCTCTCTCTCTCTCTCTCTCTCTCTGTCTCTCTCTCTCTGTCTCTCTCTCTCTGTCCCTCTCTTTCTGTCCCTCTCTCTCTCTGTCCCTCTCTCTCTGTCCCTCTCTGTCCCTCTCGCTCTCTGTCCCTCTCTCTCTCTCTCTGTCCCTCTCTCTCTCTGTCCCTCTCTCTCTCTGTCCCTCTCTCTCTCTCTCTGTCCCTCTCTGTCTCTGTCCCTCTCTCTGTCTCTCTCTCTCTCTCTCCTTCCTAATGTCTGGTACTGTGTAGTGTGTGTGGTACTGTATTTACAGATAACGTCTGGTAGTTTAACAGGTTTAGTACATATAGTTGTTGTTGTTGCTCTTTAACGGCCACTATTATCCCACCTTGTGGGGTCGGCTGGGGGAAGCTTGGCCCAAGTCTTTCACGAACCAGCCTGGCCAGGCCTGACTTCGCCTAGTTAGGGCAGGAATTTGGAACTTGGCCATTGTGCCGACGATACTCGCCTTCTCTTTGCAAAGGACACCATGGGATCTTTAACGTCCCCCCAACCCATGCTGGCAGACAGGTTCGAGGCAAGTGGGTGCACCTCTAAGACAGCCTGTCACCCCAGGTTAAACACTTAGAGTAAAATAGTAAAATAAAAATAACCGTGAATGATGAAGGTAAAAGTCTAATTAATTAACTAACTAACTAACAGAAATAACCATATCTTTGTAACCATAAAATAACCATAACTAACAGAAATCTTCCTCTCTTTCTCTCTTCTTCTCTCTTCTCTCTCTCTTCTTCTCTCTTTTGCTCTCTTCTTCTCTTTCACTTCTTCTCTCTTTCTCTCCTCTATATGTCTGTCTGTATCTCTCTTTTTCTTCTTCCTCTGTTTAAGGGAAGACAAATGCTCCTTTTGCTAATTAATGAAGCTCTTAAGCATCTGTTGACTTGTCCAACTGGTGGCCTTCAGAATTCTATGGTGCAGCACTTTGCACGGATGTCTTAGCATCGCACTGACATTTTTCAAAGCGCAACCCGCAGAAGCATAAACAGTGGAACGCAAGCTTAATGAGCTGGGGGACCCTCAGACAGAGGGGGCTTTGTTTATGGTGCAACGAACCTCATTAGAATTTCTCACCAGACGCCGAGAGACCGCCTTGCATTTAGAACAGGCCACCGCGGCCCAGTTCACCACGACGCCAATTCTTCTTTTTATACCTTCTGTTCTGATCATGGCGCGGGAATGTGAATGAAGAGACGGTGTAAGGTGGGGAGCAACCCGGCGTGGGGGAAAGCACAAAGCATGCATTCCACCATTTGCCTAGTTCGTGCCGTTGCAGAACTTTCTTCCCATGGATTCATCCAGAAGACTCGCCGGCGAGCGACAGGCAGCAAAACGTGGCATACCCATGGAAACATAAATTAGTCTTTTTTCCCCTTCCAACCCATTTCGCCCCAGTATGTGTGAAGCACATTGATGCGGTGCTCAGCAGTAAAATATATCTTCCTCAGCACGCAGGCCTGGAATGGTCTTCTAACATGGAAAGACAGATGCGCAGGGTCAATGTCACTGCATAACAGGAGACAAAGAAAGTGCAACAGAAAGATAAAAATCGACTGACTGTGAGACGTCACAGATGAAATTTTTCAACAAAGGCCAAGGCTCATAGAAGAGCTAAAATTGCATTTCTGCCCACCGTGGGCAAAGCCATCATCCTGCATGGGAATTATTTCAGAATCCACTTGTTACATTTAATGTTTACCATTAAGTTATTTTCCATTAGAACCCCAATAGAATAATTTGAGAATCACGAGCAGAGCTAGTAGTTCTCAGGTTTTTTTTTTTTTTTAATCAGACTAGTTTAGTTACACTTTGAAAGTGTAACTTGAGAAAATCATGTTTTTTTTTCTTCTATTTCATAGCTTGAGCTCTCCGAGATTGAAGACAGCATGCTGGTGTTGGCATGAACAAAAAAAGAAACAAATGTGCAAAGGGAAGAATCAGCATTCCATCAATAACATAATTCTGCTCTCAGATACAGAAAAGCAATGATGCTTACAACACATGGATGGAATACGGTGCCGGCCACAGTCTCATCGTCCGCCATAACTACCAGTGTAAGAAAAGGTGAAGAGGTCTGTACGATCTCTCGCGCATCATGTATTATTTGCTCCTACACTCATGTGGCATCTGACCTCTGGTTCTTGCACTTTGCCAAGCGTGAAAAGCAGGATGTGGTAGTTCCAGGACACCCTGTACATCTTGCTGGCACAGTTCAACTTTATGATGCGTGGAGCATCTCGATAAAAAGTGAAGTCTGGATTCCTGGGAAACCTGCTTCAAAGGTTTATTTGCGACTTCATAGTGAGAGTTACAATAGGACTGAAAGGTCATCTCAGAGGTAGTGAACTGATCATTACTGAGCTGTGTAGGATGGGTTTGATTACCAGATTAACTGTAAACTCTCACCCTGGTGCTTCACAGGCAAGAGACTACATCAATAGGTACACCGTTCTTAAGAGGGGATATAAAGCCAACATTTTCTAGGGGACATCAATCATACCACATTAGCTTTCAAAAAGAAAATGACACTGTTTGCCAGTAGCTCAGGTGAATTTCAAATTCCTACAGGGAACATTGTATCAGCAACATAGCCGCAACTAGCCGCACCTGGCCGCAACTCAGAAATAATGCAACCAGCCGCACCTGGCCACTGCTTCACATATTATCAGGTGGCACAGCATGGCCGTTGATATATTTACCCAAGTAGATTAAGGTGGGAATTAAGAATATGGCTCGGCTACGAGCACAGAATGACCTACTTTTCTGAAGGGGACCATGGGATCTTCAAGATCCTCAAGTGAATTGCAGCAGACAGCTGGCGTAACATCTCCTTCTGAAGGGCAGCATATTTATTGATGCAGCAACCTGCCTGGGAAGTACCGGGATGACAGTTTATCGTCGGGTCGGGAATTGAAGCCAGACCAGACAGCTCAAAGGAAAGTGAGAACGTTACCCTGAGCTATTGCATTACCCCTAACCCGATTCACAAACACTACTTTTAGTCCAGGTTATTGCAATTTTTAACCCTTCTCCCTCACTTCATTAAATTTGTCAGTTGTCAGTTGGTTTGTTCCTATTTGTGTTATCCCTGCTTTCTCCCTTCTTCTTCTTGTGCTACATTCAGCGTATGTACAGCTTGATCACCCCCATGTGTCCTTCTCCCCTATCCTTGATCTCACCCTCACCTCTACTCTGCTGTTGTTGTTTGTCCCTTTCCATTTTGCTCCATTCAATTCTGCTCTAGCTCTTCCAAAGAACCTTGGTCATGTATCCAAAAAAACTGCCCTGTCATCCCACAACATCAAAGAAAGGACAATTCAACAAAACGAAAAAAATCACAAATGTTGTCTGTTTTTCTTAGGGTATCTAGAACCTTGACTTAGTTAGTTACTGTAGTAGTATACAGTAGTAGACTGCATTATTTTTTAAAGTACAGCCTACATGGCAACAACAGGGTTAACTTGAAAGCATCTCATTCGATTTTTGCTGCAGTCCATTTGTACAAGATAAAACGTGTGACAAATGCAGATGTTATGAAAGGTCCATTTGGAGGTCAGAAAACATCAAAGGGACCATCTACTTATTACGTAGTTTTCAGGAGATTAGGGAGGCTGCCAAACTGAGGCAACGAAGAGAGGAGAATATGATATGTGAGAGAGAGAGAGAAGAGAGAGGAGAGAGAGGAGAGAGAGGAGAGAGAGGAGAGAGAGAGGAGAGAGAGAGGAGAGAGAGAGGAGAGAGAGAGGAGAGAGAGGAGAGAGAGGAGAGAGAGAGGAGAGAGAGAGGAGAGAGAGAGGAGAGAGAGGAGAGAGAGAGAGAGAGAGGAGAGAGAGAGGAGAGAGAGAGAGGAGAGAGAGAGGAGAGAGAGAGGAGAGAGAGAGGGGAGAGAGAGGAGAGAGAGGAGAGAGAGGGGAGAGAGGGGAGAGAGGGGAGAGAGGAGAGAGAGGAGAGAGAGAGGAGAGAGAGGAGAGAGAGGGGAGAGAGGGGAGAGAGGGGAGAGAGAGGAGAGAGAGGAGAGAGGGGAGAGAGGGGAGAGAGAGAGGAGAGAGAGGAGAGAGAGGGGAGAGAGGGGAGAGAGGGGAGAGAGAGGAGAGAGAGGAGAGAGAGAGGGGAGAGAGAGGAGAGAGAGGAGAGAGAGAGAGAGAGAGAGAGAGAGAGATGAGGGTAGAGGGGAGTGTGGGAAGAGTGGGGAGAACAAGGAAAGGTTTGGAAGCAATGGGAGTAAATGGGAGAATGGGAAGGAGCATGTGTAGGGGAAGTCCAAATTTCTGCCATATGCAACAAGGAGATAGCTCCAAAGGATAGCATTGAGAAAAACTGGAATTTAAACCACACCAATATAGAATCCCAAGGGCAGATGTATTGTAAGGTGCAGACAGTTACCTGCACAAAGCACAGCATTCCTCGGTGCATAACCTGCCAGTGCTGGGAGTGTATTACACCACCAGCCAAAGAGCCAGCATGGTGGCAATTGAAATCAACACGAAGCAAGATAAACGAAATGGAGTGAAAAATAAAATTATCATTCCAGCCGACAAGGCGTTCATAAATGGCAATGTTTGCACAAATGTTGGTGATATTTTGTTTAGAACTCTCATGTGGAACAAATCAAATAACTTGCATATAGTGCATATATATATATATATAATCCCCTGCTCTGCTATCCCAAAGAAGGCTGCCCAATGCAACCAAGAAAAGTTACATAGGGTTTGCTATTTCAAAACCGATCCGGATTCCTCCACAGCTGCACGGAATTCAGAAGTAGTACATACATGACAAGTCCCAATGCTGCACAACCCTGCACAACCCTGTCCGCCAACGGACCGGTTTCATCACTTATTGGCGAATCATCGCATCGACAGAAACACAACTGTCAGTAAGCATCCATAAACGTAAATATCCATACACTAAAGTCAGCCCGTGGATCCACGTGGCTCGTCACGTGATCTTGCACAGGTACGCTCACTCCCCAAGGAAGTGGGTGATACTTGGATTCATGGCGGGATCATTTGATAAGTGTCTGTGTGTTGTTGTCATTTATGGACAGTGTACATTGGCAGGAAGTAGTAAACATTTATCGTTTACAGACAATGTACAATGGCAGGAAGTAGTAAACATTTATTGTTAACAGAAGGTATACAGTGGCAGGAAGTTTAAACATTAATGTTTACAAACGGTGTACAGTACAATGGCAGGAGGTGTTAAACATTTATCGCTTACAGATGGTATACAGTGGCAGGAAGTAGTAAACATTTATAGTTTACAGACAATGTACAGTGGCAGGAAGTAGCAAACATTTATCTTTTACAGACGATGTACAGTGGCAGGAAGTAGTAAACATTTATCTTTTACAGACAACGTACAGTGGCAGGAAGTAGTAAACATTTATCATTTACAGATGGTGTACAGTGGCAGGAAGTAGCAAACATTTATCGTTTACAGACGATGTACAGTGGCAGGAAGTAGTAAACATTTATCTTTTACAGACGATGTACAGTGGCAGGAAGTAGTAAACATTTATCATTTACAGATGGTGTACAGTGGCAGGAAGTAGTAAACATTTATCGTTTACAGACGATGTACAATGGCAGGAAGTAGTAAACATTTATCGTTTACAGATGACGTACAGTGGCAGGAAGTAGTAAACATTTATCGTTTACAGACGGTGTACAGTGGCAGGAAGTAGTAAACATTTATCGTTTACAGACGGTGTACAGCAGTAAATGTGCCAGTAGATATTTTAAGTATTGCATGTTTACATACACAGTCTGACCTCTGAAGCAGGCACCATGGTTACTAGTACCCGACTGCAAAGCCGCAATGAGCCGGCGAAGCCAAAGCCTCTTGCCACTATTTTACCCATCACTCTGGCATCAGTAGGTTAGGTAGTTGGTAGTAGGTAGGTGTAGTAGGTACCGTACCTAGTTCAAAATGACACCATTTGCATTCTGGATGAGATTAAAATTTATTACATTTTCTTCTTGATTAATTCGGTGAATTCCGTCTCAACTTCGGATATTTCCGGCCGTGAAAAACTATCCCCTACGGCCGCGAGATTTCTAAAAAATAATTCTTCGTCAATTTTAGAATATTTGACGCCGTTTTCAGCCTCCGAAACGCGGTAAAAAGCTTTTTTAAAATAATTTTTGAAGTGCTCGAATCTCATTGGTTCCGGTGTTTGGTGACGATTTTCGTTGAAGATAACGAGGTTGGTCTTAAAGTATTTTAATTACACATTAGAGGTGCATACGATTGTGAATCAAACAAAGACGGGTGAAACAAACTCCTATTGAACTTTTTCTCAATGTTTTTATGCATACTTCCGCATCCGGACGATGGCGGCCTCCATTGAGTGATTTGGTTTCAGAAATATTTTTTCAAATGCTCGAATCTCATTGGTTCCGGTGTTTGGTGACGATTTTCGTTGAAGATAACAAGGCCCGTGCGGGCCGAGGTTGGTCTTAACGTATTTTAATTACAAATTAGAGGTGCATAAGATCGTGAATCAAACAAAGACGGGTGAAACAAACTCCTATTGAACTTTTTCTCAATGTTTTTATGCATACTTCCACATCAGGAACGATGGCGGCCTCCATTGAGTGATTTGGTTTTAGAAATATTTTTTCAAATGCTCGAATCTCATTGGTTCCGGTGTTTGGTGACGATTTTCGTTGAAGATAACCAGGCCCATGCGGGCCGAGGTTGGTCTTAACATATTTTAATTACAAACAAGCGTTACGCCTATAGTCCGTGGGCTGAGTAGGGTTTACATGCACCCCCCCCCCCCCCACAACTTAACTTCCCGGGTATGTCCATGTACCCCCCACCCTAGGGGTTAGGAAAAACCATGTTAACAGAAAAAAAACTCATTCCCTCATAGTTTGACCTCTGGTGACCTCATTAGTGACCTCATTTGCATATAACACATATCATTGTAAAGAGTGTCCCAGGACAAACATTTTGAGGGGGCATATGCAACCATAGGATGACTAGGTAAAAAGTTATGGCCATTTGAATTTCGCCTACCCCTAATTTTCGGAAATCACTGACACAGGGGGGGTAACATCAAAATATGCGTGGGAGGTACCTTGGGAATGAGTTTTTTTTCTGTTAACATGGTTTTTCCTAACCCCTAGGGTGGGGGGTACATGGACATACCCGGGAAGTTAAGTTGTGGGGGGGGGGGGGGTGCATGTAAAACCTACTCAGCCCACGGACTACTAGGTCCCCCGTCGGGGAAGTGATGTGAGTTGACAAAGTGGAACACGCAGAAAACATGCTATGATATGATATTTCGCTCACAAGGGTCAGACAAACATGGAGGCGGCCATCTTGGATTTTGCCGTGGCGACCCAATTTTCAATAGTGTTCTTCCTTATGCCTAGATACACCCACACACCAGAAGGTACTTCGCTTATTTTTCAAGATATTTCGCTCACAAGGTTCAGACATATATATGGTGGCGGCCGTCCTGGATTTTGACGTGGTGACCCACTTTACAATAGCGGTCTTCCTTATGCCGAGATACACCCACACACCAAATTAGAAGTTGGTACTTCGCTTATCTTTCAAGATATTCTTCTCACAAGATTCAGACATACATGGCGGCGGCCATCTTGGATTTTGACGTGGCGACCCAATTTTAAACAGCGTTCTTCCGTGTGCCTAGATACACCCACACACCAGATTAGAAGTTGGTACTTCGCTTATTTTTCGAGATATTTCGCTCACAAGGTTCAGACATATATATGGTGGCGGCCATCTTGAATTTTGACGTGGCAACCCAATTTTCAATAGCGTTCTTCCTTATGGCGAGATACACCCACACACCAAATTAGAAGTTGGTACTTCACTTATTTTTCAAGATATTCATCTCACAATTGTCGGACATACATCATGGCGGCCATCTTGGATTTTGACGTGGCGACCCAATTTTCAATAGCCTTCTTCCTTATGGCGAGATACACCCACACACCAGATTAGAAGTTGGTACTTCGCTTATTTTTCAAGATATGCAGGTTACAAGGTTCAGACATACATGGCATCAGACATATACATGGCGGCGGCCATCTTGGATTTTGACGTGGCGACCCAATTTTAAACAGCCTTCTTGCTTGTGCCTAGATACACCCACACACCAGATTAGAAGTTGGTACTTCGCTTATTTTTCAAGATATTCATCTCACAAGGTTCAGACATATATATGGTGGCGGCCATCTTGGATTTTGACCTGGCAACCCAATTTTCAAAAGCGTTCTTCCTTATGCCGAGATGCACCCACACACCAAATTAGAAGTTGGTACTTTGCTTATTTTTCAAGATATTCATCTCACAGGTTTCAGACATACATGGCGGCGGCCATCTTGGATTTTGATGTGGCGACCCAATTTTCAATAGCGTTCTTCCTTATGCCTAGATACACCCACACACCAGATTAGAAGTTGGTACTTCGCTTATTTTTAAAGATATGCAGGTTACAAGGTTCAAACATACATGGCATCAGACATACATGGCGGTGGCCATCTTGGATTTTAACGTGGCGACCCAATTTTCAGAAGCCTTCTTCCTTATGCCTAGATACACCCACACACCAGATTAGAAGTTGGTACTTCGCTTATTTTTCAAGATATGCAGGTTACAAGGTTCAGACATACATGGCATCAGACATACATGGCGGTGGCCATCTTGGATTTTGACGTGCGACCCAATTTTCAGAAGCCTTCTTCCTTTTGCCTAGATACACCCACACACCACATTAGAAGTTGGTACTTCGCTTATTTTTCAAGATATGCAGGTTACAAGGTTCAGACATACATGGCATCAGACATACATGGCGGTGGCCATCTTGGATTTTAACGTGGCGACCCAATTTTCAGAAGCCTTCTTCCTTATGCCTAGATACACCCACACACCAGATTAGAAGTTGGTACTTCGCTTATTTTTCAAGATATGCAGGTTACAAGGTTCAGACATACATGGCATCAGACATACATGGCGGTGGCCATCTTGGATTTTAACGTGGCGACCCAATTTTCAGAAGCCTTCTTCCTTTTGCCTAGATACACCCACACACCACATTAGAAGTTGGTACTTCGCTTATTTTTGAAGATATGCAGGTTACAAGGTTCAGACATACATGGCATCAGACATACATGGCGGCGGCCATCTTTGATTTTGACGTGGGTTGCACCCACACACTAAATTCGAATGCGGTCCTTCGCTTACGCACGCACGCACGCATGCCCGCACGCACGAACGCACGCCGCACGCACGCACACACGCACGCCCGCACGCACGGACGGACACACGGACGGAGGGGAAAGCCATAGTCCCCCTTTCGCTCCGCTGAGCGACGGGGGACAATTAGAGGTGCATAAGATTGTGAATCAAACAAAGACGGGTGAAACAAACTCCTTTTGAACTTTTTGCAATTTGTTATGCATACTTCCGCATCCGCAAGATGGCGGCCTCGATTGAGCGATTTGGTGCGTCACACCAAATTCTTCGGAATTCTCAAGCCAAGGGATCCAGCATAATCTGGTTTTCAACATAATACATAATTCATAATTCAACATAATTCTCAAGCCGAATTCTTCGGAGCTTCGGAATTCTCAAGCCAAGGGATCCAGCATAATCTGGTTTTCAACATAATACGTACGCGTTTATTCACAACACCGGCTCCGCCGGCTACAAGGAACCATGCTTATCACGACCATGACATTCAGAACACGTTTCAATCGATGCATATTTACCTTGTTATGACAATTCACATTGCTGTGAAATCCACAGATAACGATCACATTGTCTCGGCAGGTTGACCAACATCAAGACATGGCTTCAGTAGAAAAAGCCAAAACGAAAGAATCCAGCCTTATACTTTTCGTGAAATTGAAAATAATTAAGGATATTAAAGCTAAAAGAAAAAGCCTCCATAAGACATCGCAACATTGTTCACCCTCTGTCCTCCCCTTGCTCTCATTCTTCCCCACGTCCTTTATTTCTCAAAGTCTCGTTCAATTTTGTCCTATTTAGTCCTTCAACCCTGTTGTTGCTGTGTGCCCTCATCCTCCCCTCTTTTTACTGTTCTTTTTTGTTCCGTTACATCCTGATCATTCTGTGTTCTGGCTCATACAGCTCCACTGGCCGCGACACTGTGTACCAAAAAACATGAGGAGATCTGGGACTCTAACAAATTACGATGGGAACCGAATGGGGTAACAGGGCAAATGTGCTGGCGGCCGTTGGAGAAATATGCATGCCTGGGAGTAAGCGGGTTCGAGTCCCCAAACAATGACGGTGATGAAGTGGTACACATAGTGAGGATATGTGTGCAGTGTAGGATTATCATGGGTGTGTGTGCGGGTAGGTCGGAGGGGGGAGAGGTTAAAGGGGAGAGGGGTTTGGTGCTACATAGTTAAGGGATCTCTATGGATGCTACCGTACTATATTAAAGAAGGCCATTCGCTGTCTGTGTCTATGTGTATGTGTATATGTGTGTATGTGTACATCTGAAAATAATAGTAAAAACAGAGCTGGGCGGATCCCCACTGAATTTTACATATTAATTAGTAGTTACTCAGGGGGTCAGGTCATGGTTACAGCCCTCCTCCCACCCATAATCCCCACCTCCCCCTGCCCCCCACCTCCCCTGCGAGGGGGGCGGAGAGATGACTTACCCTTTTCACCTGTACACATGCCACAGTGCAACTGATTTACTGACCCCTGCTGCATCCAGGGGGGGGATCAGTAGACACGACACAAAATATATTTGCCCGCCTCCCCCAAGACTGCTCCCTAATGTAGTGGGTGTTTCTAGTCGGAAAAAGCCCTGTTATATAGTAAACACCCATCTCTAAGGAACATAAATTAGCAATGCCGAGCAACCCATAACTAGAGCGAAGTCAATGGCACGCCATCGCAAATCCCCACATCTCCCACCTAATGCAAAGTTGAAAGTTGGCAAAGAGTTCCAACAGGAATGACCCAATATTAAATTTAGAGTTAATTTTTTTTTACTGTTTTCCACCCCTTGGTGCATAAACCGAAGGTCAAATCCAATTTTTTATTTTACATATTTTGTGCGTCCACCAATGTTGATTGTAAACACAAAGTTTCATGAAAGAATGCTTGAAAATGTGCCCACAAACAAGGGATGTGGGTAATGATGAGGGGTAGGGTAGGACTAGTTAGGGTGTACAACCCTAACCCGAACAATTCTGGATACAGGAGCAAACTCTCACGAAGGAAAAACGTTGGATACCTTAGTTGAGCTTTTTACATTAAAATTTATTATGCTGTTCATGTAAACTGTGAAATAAAGAGCTAATTCTGATCGCTCATTCTTGATTTATTTAGTTGCCGGCAGAATGCAAGCAAAATCCGCTTCATCAAATATATAAAGCTTATATTTATATAATGTCTTTATGTAGGATGAACCCCAACACCTGCTTGCAGTCTGTAGGCTTTGCCCCACTTGTGTGTGTGTATATATATATATATATATGTGTGTGTGTGTGTGTATAGTTTGTGATGAAAGACTTGGGCCAAACACAATTTCCCCGGCTGATCCCACAAGAAAGTGAGAATAATTGGGGTTGTTGAAAGAAGAGATAGATGTATCAGTTAAAATACAAATAGACAATGTAGTTGTGGAAGGTGGCCAGGGTGGGTGTTCAAGTATTATCTCATTACAAAGTGTACAATTCTGCACTTGTCACGGCATGAGCGAATGTCATTCAGAATCCAAGCTCCAAACACTAACATACAGTATGGTGCTCAAATCTACAAAACTCCGAATAAAGTGCTTTCAACCTTCAGGTCCATCTACCGATTGCATACTCGGATTTATAGATTTTATTTAAACACCCAACCCCTCCATATCTTTCATCTCTACGTCCTAAACACATTCGCCTTTCCAGCTACTTCTTTTGAAACCCTTTTCCTATTTTCCCCAACTTTCCTTTCTTCCTTTTCTCACCCACCATCCAACAGCTTCACCTCCTTTCCCCCAAAAAACATTTTTTCTCAATTTTGCCCCAGCACCCATGTCCCCTCCACTTGTGTTTGCACAATCTCAATGGACACCATCGACTGTAAGGAAAGTGTGAATTCATCCACTCATACAGTGATGGCCCAGAAGAGACGAGACGGAAATAAGTGCGAAAGCACAACAAACATTCGACGTAAGTACGAACGCAATGAACAAACGAAGGAACAAACACGAGATGATGGTTGACCACCTTGGTCGACGATCTAAACACATAGAGAAAAACTCCGAGTCTTCCCAGGAGAAGCAAAAGACTTGGACATGGACACCGTCCCTGTAGTCCGGCACATCTGTGCGGCCTGGGCCTGGAAACAAATGGCTCATCTCACAAAGGTCAACGACTTGTCATTATCACAGGCGCGTGCCGCTGATGAATGCACGAGACAGCAGGCAGGCACATCCTCGGTCGCAGCTGTTAACTCGAAGCCTGCGAGGCATGCAGAAGCAAGCGAGTTGGCAAAAGTCACTGAACAGGAAAAAAAAATGGCTGAAACTTCTCTCTGCAGGCATCGCGGCTTCCGGGAGAGGAACAGCACGCAAGTCCTCATCCAAATTATTTGGTTTGCAATGTTCCAAACAATGGCAGGGCTTCTGGTTGGGGGTAAAAGAAAGGGGAGGAGCAGCGTACACTGAAAATATGAGTCCGCAGAGGGCCTTGTGTGCCCAGTATTCGGCTTCGGGAGTGCAAATTAACTGCGGTGTTGGTAAAACATTGACCACACTATGATTGAGCTTTTGAAATTAATCAAATAGCCGAGCAAACCCCAATATAGCAAAGAGGGATTTAATCCCAGGAGTGACGGCTCCATAGGCAATGCCGAAAGACTCGACTGCGTGGCTCAACACAACGAAACTCATTATAAAACAGTGTAGCATGGAAGAGACTTGGCAAAGCAAAACTAATTAAATCTATTTCAGGCCGAAATCAGAAATAAATAAATAAATAAATAAAAGGCTGGGCTGGTTTTGATCTATCAAAGGCTTTGGGATGCCAATGCCCGATCTGCAGAATGCTCTCACGTGCATTGAACGTCAGTGACGTCACAGATAGGACGCATGCTCAATCAACTCACAACTCAAGAGTTTATGTCGCGACAAATTTATTGATGCTTCTGTCAAACCCAACGACCAGAACAGCCTCACAAAGCCAGTGCTTGGCAATTAAAATCCAAAGTGCCTTTTAGCAGCCAGGACATCAGCGGGAACATGGTGTTGGCATGGACAAAGGCCTCTGAGAAAGTAAACACTCCACCTGCCCTTTGGCACATCTCGATTCATATCAAGCGCTTTTGCATCACAGAAAATGCCTAATAGTATTGTAAACGGATTGCCTTTATTGGTGTTAGCCAGTGAAGATTTTGTAGGGATCCTCATAAAAAATATTCGTTTATAGCCCGAGGCTGCATCATCGCTGGAGGCACGGCTGCGCCGCTGATCCAGTGCCCCCCCTGTTCCCGGTAAGATGATACGATCATTTTTCTTACCTCTGAAGGATGACAGGCTGAGTCAACCCACTTGGTGTAATTTAAAGGCACGTCAGGGGATCGAGCTCAAGACCCCCAGGATCTTAAGCCAGCCACCTTAACTGTTAAGTGAACACCGGTCTTAGGATCCTCATGAAGAAGGATAATTAGGCCTGTGTTAAACCGAAAGACTGTATTTGGTCTCGCCCAAAGTGTACTGTGACATCTTCAACATCCACACT
>NW_027618671.1:0-64924 GCF_964187855.1 Myxine glutinosa
GGAAACCAAACCACAGGATTTATTTACAATGTACAGTATTCACAGAAAAGGGACACAGCGAAGAATCTTAGCGGCCTTACCTAGGTTCCCAGACAAGGGCCTTCAGATTCGTTCGGGGAAGGGAAGGAAGAGCGTAATGCGCACAAAGTGCGGCCGCTTCGTGCAGTTTGCCTGGACGGGCTCGTTGGACGGAAACCCCCAAGGATCGCTCCAACCTGGGGCACCACAGCCGGAGATGTTCGCGGTAGGGGCGTTGATCAAGGACGTGCACGTAGCAGGAACCCGACAAGAAGAGCAGCGTATCTCAGGATCAGCAAGGCAGAGAGAGTGAGGCAGAGAGTCTATATTCAGGAGCCTGGCACGAGTCTGAGAGAGAACGCTTCACGAATTTGCATGTCATCCTGAGTCTGAGAGAGAGAGAGAGCGCGGGGGGGTCCGGGCCGGGGTTTTATAGCCCCCCGACACCCCACTCGAACATTCCACGGGCCTCCATTGGCCACCTGGGGTCACGTGTCGTGACAGCCCCTTATTGGTCACCTTGGCCACTCCCTTCAGCTCCCATTGGCTGCTCGCTGCTCACCGGCCACGCCCTCCAGCTCTTCCCTCGGGCCTGCAAGGCCTCGCCCTGGCCCATGACGAGGCACTTTAGGCTGCAATGAGGCCGACCATTACCCTGCCTGCCTCAACACATACTAACACTGGGAAGGAGACTATACTTCACATTTAATAAGAAATAACTAACGATGCGAGGCTACATGTTGTGGTGTAACTAACTATGGGGGGGCGGGGGGGGGGGGGGTTGCCTGTATTTTACAAAACCGCAACAATATATATATATATATATATATATATATATATATATAATCGTTAGATTAAATAAGACGCGGACGTAGCTTCAGGACGTCGATCTTTAATTGTCGACAAGCTTTCGACCAACAAAGGTCTTCCTCTCAGTCTACAAAAACAGCAGGCATGTATATCAGTCAAGTATGTATGGTGATATGTGTGTGAGATGTGTGATGTGTGTAGAAAATGCATACAGAAGGAAGAGCCACGCCAAAGTTCACTCACCAGCCCCAAGTTCAACGGAAGTGACCGTTTGCGTTACAGTTAGGGTGCACGTGCATATACAAATATAGAGATATACATACATAAACACACAAGCATATATTCATATCCCATTTATATTCATACTAGGGCATTGCCCGTACTATATCTATATCTAAAATTATATCCCCCCCCTCTATTTACATGAAATGGTTTGGTCCAAAGCGAACGGCTTGCGAGTACGGTGACAATCCCCCCCCTCTATTTACATGCAATGGTTTGGTCCAAAGCGAACGGCTTCCGGAGTTTGGTAAAGAAATCGCCATCGCGTGCACAAACGCGCAGGAAAGCGAATGAATCGCAAATTCGGTTTTATTAGTTTTAAAACATAGTTTAACGCCAACATAGTTTGCAAACGTGAAATAAATGAATACGCTCTCAAATGTGCCATCCGAGGCAGAGTGTGTCCTCCACGTTCGGCACACGCGATCGTTCGCTGCTCTCTGATTGGTTGAATCGTTTTTTGGACATAGCTCGGTAAGTAATTGTCCGATTAATATGAAACCTTGAAAAGGCACATCCTCGGGTCCCCAGCAATATACCTGGCAAGTTAAAAGTATATCGGACCCGTGGTTGTCGAGAAACAGCGGTCACAGACAAACAAACGTACAGACGTACAAACGTACAGACGTACAGAGATTACTGGAATTATAGATAGATAATATATTTATATATTTATATAAATGACATATAAAGGTAGAATGAATGAATGAATGAATGAATGAATGAATGAATTACGGTGAACAATTTGATTGGGTTGATGTGGGAACATGCTTTAGTCATCAAAATTATGCCATGAGGGACTTTTGTCCGAAGTTTGTGTATCCAAAAGGACTCACGTTTCAGAATCGTGGTGTGTGATCGATTTGTGATTGATTCAATGGCAGAGATCTGAATGTCATTTATAGAGTGATCCGGTTGATTAAAGTGTATCGTGTATCGTGTAAAGTGTATCGTATCAAATCTCTACCTTACACGATACACTTTAATCAACCGGATCACTCTATAAATGACATTCAGATCTCTGCCATTGAATCAATCACAAATCGATCACACACCACGATTCTGAAACGTGAGTCCTTTTGGATACACAAACTTCGGACAAAAGTCCCTCATGGCATAAATTTTGATGACTAAAGCATGTTCCCACATCAACCCAATCAAATTGTTAACCGTAACCCATTCATTCATACATTCATTCATTCATTCATTCATCATTCATTCATTCATTCATTCTACCTTTATATGTCATTTATATAAATATATAAATATATTATATGAATATAAATGGGATATGAATATATGCTTGTGTGTTTATGTATGTATATCTCTATATTTGTATATGCACGTGCACCCTAACTGTAACGCAAACGGTCACTTCCGTTGAACTTGGGGCTGGTGAGTGAACTTTGGCGTGGCTCTTCCTTCTGTATGCATTTTCTACACACATCACACATCTCACACACATATCACCATACATACTTGACTGATATACATGCCTGCTGTTTTTGTAGACTTAACAGAAGACCTTTGTTGGTCGAAATCTTGTCGACAATTAAAGATCGACGTCCTGAAGCTACGTCCGCGTCTTATTTAATCTAACGATTATTTATTCAATACAAATGAGACGCCCTGCTCGTACTTTGGAGTTTCTACTATTTCTTACAGTTATATATATATATGTATATTGTTACGGTTTTTGCGCGACCCCCGTTCCCTTACCAAGGGGAGATTAAGCCCCTTGTTCTCCTTGGGTCTTCACAACCGCGAGACTTGAGTCGCCACTTCCGGTCAGACGCGGGACAGGGTTTCGTGACAATTTTCGCATGTACCTAAGTACCCATGCCGCCGCGGAAGCGGGGATCAAGTCTCGCACGAACCACGTGTAATTTGAGTAAACCCAAGCGGATTGCATACCACGTGGTCCGTGCTGTTACCTTGGTATTGGAACCTGATCAGAGCGATATAATTCGTACCATGCTAAGTCAATGAGGGAAAACACGAGACGGTCGAATCAAAGAAATAACAGGTTTAATTATTATTATTTACACAATGATTGGTAGAAGAAGCAGAGACACAGGGCAGTCTCAAACAGTCTTACTTATCGCACCAGACAATGGGCCCATTCACACTCACAGGGGGATGAAGGAAGAATTGTTCATGCGCTGAACGTGCCGGCTTTGGTCGTTCAGGAACAGCTCACCCGGCGTGGCCCACTGGCGGTCACAGCACGTCCCCCGACGAAGGCAGGCAGGCAGGCGGGAGGAATCCTCGCAGCGCGTGTCTTGGCAAAGGCAGGCAGGCGGGAAAATATACGCACGTCTCTGTAGCGCGGCACGGCTGTCTTTCACAGCGCGATTAATACAACTGCGCGCTTTCACTCTCGTAACTCAACGGAGGATCTGAATCAAGCTCAACCAAGATCTCAACTTGTAACTCGTCTCGTCTGCCTCCCTTCTCATCACTTGGCGCAGCGCGTCTCTCCTCATAACTGAGGTGGGGGCTTCGGGCACAGGGTTATATTGGTCCCGCCCGAGCCCGCATCGAATGTTCCAAACCACGCCTTTTGCCGCAGTGGTAAGCCACTCCCCTCGAGCCCTGATTGGCGGCTCATGCTTACCGTCACTCCCACTCCCTCTGTCCCCGCCTTCCTTCGCCCTGGATCGACTTGTTCAGGCCGGCCTCGTGGTATTTTGCGCCAAAACTCAAAGCATCGAGGCAGCATAAGCATTGGAAGGAGACCTAACTCTCATTATTCTACTCAATGCAAACTAAACATAGGAAAGGTCTACGCTTACACTTACTATGAAATAACTGAGCTTTAACGAGGCTACGTGTTGTAGTGTAACTAAACTATGAGGGGAAATTAACCTTTTATTGCAAAAACACAAAACTTAAACAATATATATATATATATATATATATATATATATATATATATATATATAAAACACAGTTTGTGTGTGTGTGTGTGTGTGTGTGTGTGTGTGTGTGTGTGTGTGTGTGTGTGTGTGTAATGTTACCGATAGACTCCTAAACGGAGAGCCTCACGTACTTGATATTTGGCATAGACATAGCCATTGAGCCTGGGACGAACATGGCCGAGACCATATTTGACGAGATCCACATTTTTTATTCATATTTTCCTCAGCGCATTTCAGCGAAGTACCCGCTAATCTCAGCCGGTTCCAGAGCAGCGCGCTGATTCGCTCAGAGCGATCACGTGATGTTCCATTCCCGCCGCCAGACTGATTCGCTCAGAGCGATCACGTGATGTTCCATCCCGTCACACACATCCCGTCACACATCACACGTTTTTTCACCTTTTATGCGATCGTGTTTTGTATCGATTTTGTGCGATATGAATTTAATGTCTTTGAAACAGCTGTGAAACGTCTTTCCACAACCCTTCCGTAACCGATTGGAGCAGTTTATTGCTGCACAAAACGAGATCCACGAAGCGAGCCGTTCGAGTCGTGCTGACCAAGATGGCGACACGGCGGCTTCACTTTTCACGGAGTATGAGCGTTCTATATATTTTCAATTCAGTGCGCCCGTGATTTGTGGCATAGACATGACCATTGGGCCTCACGGTGTAATTTGTGTGAGGCTTTTGTCCGAGTGAGCTTGAGTCGAGAGGGCGAATGTACGGGTTGGGAATGTACGGGTCTCCCTTCCCCCGCCCGGCAACGCCGGTACTGGAGGACGTCACAGGATCGGTGAGTCTCCAATATCCGCTTCGTGCTGTTGCGAATATGCAGGACGATGTTGCGATTGTTGTGCTGCTCTCCGACCATGAGAACTGCAACGTCATTGTTGACTGGCCCTCCCCTTCCCGCTCCCCCTCCGTCCTCCCCCTCCCCTTCTCCCCTCCCCTTCTCCCCTCCCCCTCCTCTTCTCCCCTCGCCCTCCGTCCTCCCCCTCCCCTTCTCCCCTCCCCCTCCCCTTGTCCCCTCCCCCCCTCCCCCTCCCCTTGTCCCCTCCCCCTCCCCCCTCCCCTTCTCCCCTCCCCTTCTCCCCTCCCCTCCCTTTTCCCCTCCCCCTCCCCTCCTTTTCCCCCTCCCCCTCCCCTCCCTTTTCCCCCTCCCCCTCCCCTCCCTTTTCCCCCTCCCCCTCCCCTCCCTTTTCCCCCTCCCCCTCCCCTCCCTTTTCCCCCTCCCCCTCCCCTCCCTTTTCCCCCTCCACCTCCCTTTTCCCCCTCCACCTCCCTTTTCCCCCTCCCCCTCCCCCTCCCTTTCCCTCTCCCCCCTCCCTTTCCCCCTCCCCCCTCCCTTTCCCCCTCCCCCCTCCCTTTCCCCCTCCCTTTCCCCCTCCCTTTCCCCCTCCCTTTCCCCCTCCCCCTCCCCCTCCCTTTCCCCCTCCCCCTCCCCCTCCCTTTCCCCCTCCCCCCTCCCCCTCCCTTTCCCCCTCCCCCTCCCCCCTCCCCCTCCCCCCTCCCCCTCCCTTTCCCCCTCCCCCTCCCTTTCTCTCTCCCCCTCCCTTTCTCCCTCCCCCTCCCTTTCCCCCTCCCTTTCTCCCTCCCTCCCTCCCCCTCCCTTTCCCCCTCCCCCGCCCCCTCCCCCATCCCCCTCCCCCCTCCGTCCTCCCCCTCCCTACCCCCTCCAACCTACCCCCTCCCCTTCTCCCCTCCCCCTCCCTTTTCCCCCTCCCCCCCCACCCTTCTCCCCTCCCCCCCACCCTTCTCCCCTCCCCCCCCCACCCTTCTCCCCTCCCCCCCCACCCTTCTCCCCTCCCCCCCCACCCTTCTCCCCTCCCCCCCCACCCTTCTCCCCTCCCCCCCACCCTTCTCCCCTCCCCCCCCTCTTCTCCCCTCCCCCCCCTCTTCTCCCCTCCCCCCTCTTCTCCCCTCCCCCCCTCTTCTCCCCTCCCCCCCTCTTCTCCCCTCCCCCCCCACCCTTCTCCCCTCCCCCCACCCTTCTCCCCTCCCCCCTCCCCGCCCGGCAATGCCGGGTACTTCTGCCGGGTCCCTCCCCCCTCCCCTCCCCTCCCCCTCCTCCTCAACCCCCTCCCCCTCCTCCTCAACCCCCTCCCCCTCAACCCCCTCCCCCTTGCCCCCCTCCCCCTCCCTCCCCCCCCCCCTCTGCATCTGTATCCATCTGCATCTGTATCTGTATCCATCTTGGCCACCCCTTGCATTTTCCCCCACCCGCATCCCTCGTTTGTCCGTCTCTGTTTATTTTGTCCCCCACTCTGCTGTTCACATTCCCTCCTTCTATTTCTGCTGTTACTTTTGTTATGTTGTGTCTTGGTCCGTTCTGTGTTTTTCGCTCTTCCACGAGCGTTGATTCTGTATACAAAAGAAAAATTCCAACGTGGGAAGGTGTCGCCTGGCATATGCAATTCTACTTTTCATGTGAGTTAGCGAATGAAAGGGTTGGCTCATATGTTGATGACTACAGACTTGGGCATTAGCTGATGTCACCCATCTTGTATTTCAATGTGATGTTTGGAGTTTCCTGGTTTCCATCCATCAGTAATGACATGCTTTTTGTACACCGCTCCTTTCCTATGCCATCTCCAGGCATTGCAAATCGTCATTGCCGGGCACCGAAGGGGGCTCGGCAGTGACGCACGCTGAAAGAGAGTACTCAGTTTTCACTCTGGTTGTTTGTTTTCTTGCTTTCTTTCTTGTTTGTTTGTCCGGACGATATCTCAGCCATCCTTTGAGCTAGGAAGCTGAAATTTCGGCACAAAAGTGAGGAAGTCCTTTGTCAAAAACGGTATTTTTTTTTTGATTAATCAATAAATTGAGGAGTTATTTAATTATTAGCGATGAATTAAGTACTTATTTAATTAATCAAATTTCCTTTCTCTTCTGACCATTAACTCAGGCACCTTTTGAGTTAGGAAGCTGATATTTGGACATGCCAATGACCAGGTGATTTGGCTGCAAAGGATATTTTTGATTTATCAATTAATCGATTAATTATTTAATTATTCGATGAATGACAAAAAAATTTTTTTTTTTAAAGTTACAGATTCTGATGAAATAGTGGTAGTTTATGTGTTCTCTGACCAAATTGATTAATAATTTAATTTTTTTATGATTATTATTTATTTATTTTCATTATTAATAATTTTTTTATTTTCTTTCTCATTTGGCCAATATCTCAAGAACCTTTTGAGCTGGGAAGCTAATATTTGGACATGAGTGACCAAGTGATGTGGCTATCAAGGATATTTTTGATTTATTGATTAATCATTTCATCTATTAATTATTTATTGATTAATCGATTAATTATTTATTGAGTAATCAATTAATTATTTAATTTTTTATAAATGACTTATTTAATTAAATTTCTAAAAGATACATCTTCGGATGAAGCACTAGTGGTTTAGTTATGCGATTAGCCAATTGATTATGAAAATATTTTGTGATAATCTTTTATTGATTTTAATTATACAATTAATCAATCAATTAGTGTACACCTCTCCCTCCCAATGCAGCCTCAATGAGCTGCACTGCGGTATTGACGGGCGCCTGAGGCGCCCCGGCAATGCCGCGCTGCAGCATATTTAATTATTTGGCATGGGGCGGTGTACTTTGAATGTATGTGTACTTGTTTGTTTTCTTGTTGTACACCACTCCTTTCCTATGCCATCTCCAGGCATTGCAAATCGTCATTGCCGGCACCAAAGGGGGCTCGGCAGTGACGCACGCTGAAAGAGAGTACTCAGTTTTCACTCTGGTTGTTTGTTTTCTTGCTTTCTTTCTTGTTTGTTTGGTTGTCCGGGCGATATCTCAGCCATCCTTTGAGCTAGGAAGCTGAAATTTCGGCACAATAGTGAGCAAGTCCTTTGTCAAAAACGGTATTTTTTTGTTTTTTGATTAATCAATAAATTGAGGAGTTATTTAATTATTAGCGATTAATTAAGTACTTATTTAATTAATCAAATTTCCTTTCTCTTCTGACCATTAACTCAGGCACCTTTTGAGTTAGGAAGCTGATATTTGGACATGCCAATGACCAGGTGATTTGGCTGCAAAGGATATTTTTGATTTATTAATTAATCAATTAATCGAATAATTATTTAATTATTCCATTAATGACAAAAATTTTTTTTTTTTAAAAGTTACAGATACTGATGAAAAGTCAGGTCAAAATACAGTTTAACCGCCAAAAAATTGCTACAAAAGGTTTCTCAACTGATTCTGGTAGGGTTTAGCGTACGTTATAACATACTAAAAGTTTACCAAAGTAGGACCCCCGGAAAAGTGTTTTTTTCAAGATGGCGTCCAAGATGGCCGTCAAAACCTCTTAATGATCATAACTATGTAACTATCAACTCAAATTTGATGATCTTGATGTCTATCCCCAGGTTTTTGGGGGCAAGGAACACATTAAGACAACTTTGGATATTACTGAGCTGTTGAATCATTATGAAATTGAACTCATGCCCTTCAGCTGTCACCTAATGCACAAACACCTTTGTCCATCGAATAAGTTTCAGAGCGTTCAGTTTTGAGTGTCATCCTCCTCCTCAGTATCGACCTCTTGAGTGTTGTTTGGATTGTCACAGTTTTCAGTTTGGCAAGGGCCACATGCAGCAGTGCAGCGGAGTCCATAGCGTCTGCAGCTGCATCGAGAGGATTTGCATCCCCCCAAACAGTTGCAATGGATAATTTTCAAGAGTTCGTCAGGCGCAGCATTGTTTTGGGTCATAATTGGAATTAACTGATCATTTTCCTGTTTCCATCCCCATTCAGTTGGGTTCATTTCATTTGCCATCCCCATCCATACCATAATTTGAAAGTACACACGTTGGCTATGGAATATTGTTGCAGGTGATGTTGGGGGGAGCCGTTCAGAAGTGACAAATGCTTGAGCAGTTGCCACTTTTTTGGTGAAAATGATATGGCGCAGTGATGATAGCGTATCATTAGACTTGCCACCAAAGAGATCAACCATCAGGTCTTTGCCAAGATCTGATATGTCCTCTTGAGATTTGTTTTGAAGGATGAATGCACTAGCACAGGACTTCATGACAGGATCAGATTTCACTAATTTCCGGAAGGCTGACTTTTTTCCGATGCCGAAAATCCTTGAAGTAGAATCACATCCTGAGTAGGCATGTACAAAGAGCAACTCATTGCACACATCGTCTCCTAAAGTTTCTTTCAACAGGGTAATGTTATACACTCTGTGTTCTTTTGACTGCTTGTTTGCATCAGAACGGAAGTAGATGATCTCATTGTCTGTTCTGGAGTAATGAAGGAGCAAGATCAGCAAATCTGTATCCTCACCGACCAACGTTGTGGTGCAATGACGGGATCGTTCAACAGTTGCCTTAACGATATCAACGTCTGCATCCCCTGGTGACTGAATGACATGGCATCCCCTTTTAGTTAGTGCTGTGCTGATGAGAGCAATCATGTCTGCCTTGTTTTTGTCACGAGACAAAAAGTCGTCCTTTTTGCCTGCAAACTCTGTTTCTGCAGTGAAACTAACAATAGGGTGCAGGTTTTTTCCTCGTCTCTGATGTGTGTTGTCTTTTATGGAGGGACCTTCACCATAGCCATCGAACACCACTGTCGCTTGTCCGTAATGTCTCACAGTGAAGTCTGCATAAGACTCAGCTATTGCATTATATGAGTCGCCTTTGTTCCACGGTAAACGATGGAGCAAAGAGCCACCATCAAGCACGTAACGATCTGTTTTGCGAATAGAGTTCATCACAGCCTCACTTGATAAGTCCGCAGCATGGTCTCGAATTGCCTGAGCAAGCTGAGGTTTGTCTGCTGTTCGAAGAATGTTCCTGGTCTCAAAGAGGGCTGGAGGGTAGGGGCTTAGTTCATACGTCAAAACCTCTTCAAGGGAAAGATCTCCTGACCTTGACACCAGAAGGAAACGCTGGAACAGAAGGGCAGGATCAATGGTACGATCAGGAGCAATCTTCACAGCAGAGATATTCCCAAGGGTTTTGGCTCTGTCTTTCCGCTTGAATTTGTAAGTAAATGCCGACTTTCCGATTATATCTTCAATGATCTTGTTTCCAACCGATTCAAAGTCATGTACATTCACATCTGGCCCAGCCACTATCCCGTTGACAAGGTTTCTCAGAGTAGGATCAGATGTGAAGGGTGAGCAGGCTGCAAGCTTTATCCGAATTTTCTCGAGATCAGATGCATCTCTTTTGATGCGCGCCTCAGTTGAGTCTTTGTGTTGCGGACTTGTAGTATAGGTTAGGTTTGTGAAATCCTGCATCGCAATGTTGTACTCGGATGTTACAGGTGCAGATAAGGTCCAAAGGTTTCGCATGTCCTCGGTCATCCCACTGCCGCGAGTTAGACCACCAGTGCTCTTCAGAGACCTCATCAACGTTTGTTCGATGACAAGATCACTACTATGACAGCTCGTGGGCAATGACAGCTCGTGGGCGAACTGCCTGAATTATGGCATGACCAACTGCCACAACCTTGCGTCTTGTGTCTTTCCCAACGAACAATGTTTCCAGTGCTGTCCGCAGACTAGTCGGAATGAACGATAGGGCTGAATCAAGTTTTAAATCATCACTACTTGGATACTGATTCGTCACGGTAGAAACCTGAGATTTTATATCACTTCTGATTAACCTAGCAGCAGTTTCAATAATAGCGCGTTTTTGGGACTCTTCATCGCCTTCCTGACACGTTTGCTTGTAGTATGATCTCAGAATCTGCGACGTTTGTTCTCTCATCGTAACAATATCGTCCAAGCCTTCTCTTTCGCCAAAAAAAATTGAGTCCTTAAAGCGTTCTTTAAGACGCCTTTTCAAACTGTAATTGTCATACGGTTCCGAATCAGGATTACAAAGATACCCTTTCATTATGAGGCTCAAAGATGTAACAGTTAGTTGTTCCTCACTGTTCAGTTCTAGGTAAGCACACATTTTCTGAAATGCTTCATACTTATCTTCATCTTTAGGACGGCCACACTTTCTGCGCTTGGCTTCGGGGGCTTTCTGGAACTCTAAAGGCACAGACTTGAAGGACCGGAAATTTCCACTACACGAATGATGATAAAGTCCATCTGCTGCATGTAAATCTCGTAAATAGTATTCAATCCGACCCTTTACAGTATGTCCCCAATCATCTGAACGGGATTCACAGACCTCCACAATTGTCTCCACAAATTTGTCAGTCCGTACCCAGCTAAAGTGTCCCTTGTCCAAATAAATTGTACATCCACAGAATACGCAATCCTTTTCACTGTCAAAACCTCCACTTGATTGTCTTGTGGTTCTCTTTGGTGGCACAGAACCACTACTTTTCTTTGCAACATGGCTTTTAATGTTTTTATCATTTATGTACTGTTGACGACAGCTTTTATGCACTTTAGTACTGGCTTCAACTACAAGATCGTCCTTCCGCTTTACACTGGCTTCATTTATTCCCTTCGCCCCCTTCCACTGAATTGCAACCCAGTTATCACTGGAATCCTCGATCTCCTCCTTGCAGATTGGACAAAAAGCTTGACTGGCTGTGCTTGCACTCATTGTTGAATCATGTCTGAAAAAGAGAAAGATGAGAATTAGTTATTCAGTTAGATCCAATTCGACACATTCTTCAGGTCAATATATGGAAAATGCCCCCTCAACCTGTTAGATAATGGCCCACTTTCATTTTTAATGGTCTTAATGTGTTCCTTGCCCCCAAAAACCTAGGGATAGACACCAAGATCATCAAATTTGAGTTGATAGTTACATAGTTATGATCATTAAGAGGTTTCGGCGGCCATCTTGGACGCCATCTTGAAAAAAACACTTTTCCGGGGGTCCTACGTTGGTAAACTTTTAGTATGTTATAAAGTACACTAAACCCTACCAGATTCAGTTGAGAAACCTTTTGTAGCAATTTTTTGGGGGTTGAGGGGGTATTTTCCATATATCGACCTTACTAGAAATAGTGGTAGTTTATGTGTTCTCTGACCAAATTGATTAATAATTTAATTTTTTTATGATTATTATTTATTTATTTTCATTATTAATCATTTATTTATTTTCTTTCTCATTTGGCCAATATCTCAGGCACCTTTTGAGCTGGGAAGCTAATATTTGGACATGAGTGACCAAGTGATGTGGCTATCAAGGATATTTTTGATTTATTGATTAATCATTTCATCTATTAATTATTTATTGATTAATCGATTAATTATTTATTGAGTCATCAATTAATTATTTAATTTTTTATAAATGACTTATTTAATTAAATTTCTAAAAGATACATCTTCAGATGAAGCACTAGTGGTTTAGTTATGCGATTAGCCAATTGATTATGAAAATATTTTGTGATAATCTTTTATTGATTTTAATTATACAATTAATCAATCAATTAGTGTACACCTCTCCCTCCCAATGCAGCCTCAATGAGCTGCACTGCGGTATTGCCGGGCGCCGGAGGCGCCCCGGCAATGCCGCGCTGCAGCATATTTAATTATTTGGCATGGGGCGGTGTACTTTGAATGTATGTGTACTTGTTTTCTTTCTTGTTGTACACAGCTCCTTTCCTATGCCATCTCCAGGCATTGCAAATCGTCATTGCTGGGCACCGAAGGGGGCTCGGCAGTGACGCACGCTGAAAGAGAGTACTCAGTTTTCACTCTGGTTGTTTGTTGTACACCGCTCCTTTCCTATGCCATCTCCAGGCATTGCAAATCGTCATTGCCGGGCACCAAAGGGGGCTCGGCAGTGACGCACGCTGAAAGAGAGTACTCAGTTTTCACTCTGGTTTCTTGTTTTCTTTCTTGTTTTCTTTCTTGTTGTACACCGCTCCTTTCCTATGCCACCTCCAGGCATTGCAAATCGTCATTGCCGGGCACCGAAGGGGGCTTGGCAGTGACGCACGCTGAAAGAGAGTACTGAGTTTTCACTCTGGTTTCTTGTTTGTTTGTTTTCTTGTTTCCTTGGTTGTCCGGACGATATCTCAGCCATCCTTTGAGCTAGGAAGCTGAAATTTCGGCACAATAGTGAGCAAGTCCTTTGTCAAAAACGGTATTTTTTGTTTTTTGATTAATCAATAAATTGAGGAGTTATTTAATTATTAGCGATTAATTCAGTACTTATTTAATTAATCAAATTTCCTTTCTCTTCTGACCATTAACTCAGGCACCTTTTGAGTTAGGAAGCTGACATTTGGACATGCCAATGACCAGGTGATTTGGCTGCAAAGGATATTTTTGATTTATTAATTAATAAATTAATCGATTAATTATGTAATTATTTGATTAATGCCAAAAAAAAATTTAAATTTAAAGTTACAGATTCTGATGAAATAGTGGTAGTTTATGTGTTCTCTGACCAAATTGATTAATAATTTAATTTTTTAATGATTATTATTTATTTATTTTCATTATTAATCATTTATTTATTTTCTTTCTCATTTGGCCAATATCTCAGGCACCTTTTGAGCTGGGAAGCTAATATTTGGACATGAGTGACCAAGCGATGTGGCTATCAAGGATATTTTTGATTTATTGATTAATCATTTCATCTATTAATTATTTATTGATTAATCGATTAATTATTTATTGAGTAATCAATTAATTATTTAATTTTTTATAAATGACTTATTTAATTACATTTCTAAAAGATACATCTTCGGATGAAGCACTAGTGGTTTAGTTATGCGATTAGCCAATTGATTATGAAAATATTTTGTGATAATCTTTTATTGATTTTAATTATACAATTAATCAATCAATTAGTGTACACCTATCCCTCCCAATGCAGCCTCAATGAGCTGCACTGCGGTATTGCCGGGCGCCGGAGGCGCCCCGGCAATGCCGCGCTGCAGCATATTTAATTATTTGGCATGGGGCGGTGTACTTTGAATGTATGTGTACTTGTTTTCTTTCTTGTTTGTTTGTCCGGACGATATCTCAGCCATCCTTTGAGCTAGGAAGCTGAAATTTCGGCACAATAGTGAGCAAGTCCTTTGTCAAAAACGGTATTTTTTTGTTTTTTGATTAATCAATAAATTGAGGAGTTATTTAATTATTAGCGATTAATTAAGTACTTATTTAATTAATCAAATTTCCTTTCTCTTCTGACCATTAACTCAGGCACCTTTTGAGTTAGGAAGCTGATATTTGGACATGCCAATGACCAGGTGATTTGGCTGCAAAGGATATTTTTGATTTATGAATTAATCAATTAATCGATTAATTATTTAATTATTCGATTAATGACCAAAATTTTTTTTTTTTTTTAAGTTACACATTCTGATGAAAGTGGTAGTTTATGTGTTCTCTGACCAAATTGATTAATAATTTAATTTTTTTATGATTATTATTTATTTATTTTCATTATTAATCATTTATTTATTTTCTTTCTCATTTGGCCAATATCTCAGGCACCTTCTGAGCTGGGAAGCTAATATTTGGACATGAGTGACCAAGTGATGTGGCTATCAAGGATATTTTTGATTTATTGATTAATCATTTCATCTATTAATTATTTATTGATTAATCGATTAATTATTTATTGAGTAATCAATTAATTATTTAATTTTTTATAAATGACATTTAATTAAATTTCTAAAAGATACATCTTCGGATGAAGCACTAGTGGTTTAGTTATGCGATTAGCCAATTGATTATGAAAATATTTTGTGATAATCTTTTATTGATTTTAATTATACAATTAATCGATCAATTAGTGTACACCTCCCCCTCCCAATGCAGCCTCAATGAGCTGCACTGCGGTATTGCCGGGCGCCGGAGGCGCCCCGGCAATGCCGCGCTGCAGCATATTTAATTATTTGGCATGGGGCGGTGTACTTTGAATGTATCTGTACTTGTTGTACACCGCTCCTTTCCTATGCCATCTCCAGGCATTGCAAATCGTCATTGCCGGGCACCAAAGGGGGCTCGGCAGTGACGCACGCTGAAAGAGAGTACTCAGTTTTCACTCTGGTTTCTTTCTTGTTTGTTTGTTTTCTTTCTTGTTTGTTTGTCCGGGCGATATCTCAGCCATCCTTTGAGCTCGGAAGCTGAAATTTCGGCACAATAGTGAGCAAGTACTTTTCAAAAACCGTATTTTTTTTTTTTGATTAATCAATAAATTGAGGAGTTATTTAATTATTAGCGATTAATTAAGTACTTATTTAATTAATCAAATTTCCTTTCTCTTCTGACCATTAACTCAGGCACCTTTTGAGTTAGGAAGCTGATATTTGGACATGCCAATGACCAGGTGATTTGGCTGCAAAGGATATTTTTGATTTATTAATTAATCAATTAATCGATTAATTATTTAATTATTCGATTAATGACCAAAATTTTTTTTTTTTTTTTAGTTACACATTCTGATGAAATAGTGGTAGTTTATGTGTTCTCTGACCAAATTGATTAATAATTTAATTTTTTAATGATTATTATTTATTTATTTTCATTATTAATCATTTATTTATTTTCTTTCTCATTTGGCCAATATCTCAGGCACCTTTTGAGCTGGGAAGCTAATATTTGGACATGAGTGACCAAGTGATGTGGCTATCAAGGATATTTTTGATTTATTGATTAATCATTTCATCTATTAATTATTTATTGATTAATCGATTAATTATTTATTGAGTAATCAATTAATTATTTAATTTTTTATAAATGACTTATTTAATTAAATTTCTAAAAGATACATCTTCGGATGAAGCACTAGTGGTTTAGTTATGCGATTAGCCAATTGATTATGAAAATATTTTGTGATAATCTTTTATTGATTTTAATTATACAATTAATCAATCAATTAGTGTACACCTCTCCCTCCCAATGCAGCCTAAATGAGCTGCACTGCGGTATTGCCGGGCGCCGGAGGCACCCGGCAATGCCGCGCTGCAGCATATTTCATTATTTGGCATGGGGCGGTGTACTTTGAATGTATTTGTACTTGTCCATTATTCTTTTTGTGTACCTCATTGAAACGCAAATCTTTTTTTGTTTTCATTTTCAGAATCGATCCGCTGGAGATGACCTGCGATTGAGGAATAAACCAAGGGAAGGTGGCGTGCATAGAGCACCATACCTTGGCGAAGCCACGTGGCTCAGAGGGATTCACAACCACTCCATGCAGCAGATCGTTCCATCATTCAGAGGACCCTGCCTGCCCAATGAGCCTCCCCCATTCAGACCTTACAACGCCCCATGGGAAAGTCAAAATGCCCACCGAGCACAGCCGTTCTGGGGGCACGTAGTCGTAGGCGAGAGGATACCTTCTCCCTCTGAGAGGCCTCTTGGCCTTCCAACTGCTGCTACCCAGCCGCAAGGTCTAAGGGAGCCATCAGGATCACGGCAGTATTCCAGACGGAGCAGTCCGAACGAGTCGTCATGTAGATCACAAGATCATGCTGAGAAATAGACAAATGTGGATGTCTCGGTAGTTCCGACATCCCCGTGCATCGAGTTTGTAAGGACAGAAAAGCTATGGCATTTTCATTTTTGGATCGGAGGTTAAACCCACAACCCACACCATGCTGCTTCGAGCACCACGTTGGAGGCATGCTAGTACTCGGACAATCCTTACCAACAATGTCAGTGCAGATTCAACTATTTATACTTGCTGTCATTTTATTCGTCATTTTCATCCCGCCTTTACTTGTGAATTGTAAACACCGTTCGTCGTTACTGTATTCTGGTTCCCTGCTGTATTGTAGGTTTTATCTTATTGTCGCTTCAAATTGGTGTAAATATAGGCTCAACGTTCGTGCTATGTACGAATCGACATTTAAATACCACCTCGTTCGTAGTCACGGTGCAAATATCCTCGGAACGGAACGTCAGTCTTACACTGGATGCAAGACACGTAACTTAACTTAACCGATTCGGAAGTTTTATGTATTTTCATTTTATGTCCTCATGTTATTGTGACGTCATGTTAGTTCTTTCATGTGGATTTGTATTTTGATAGTTGTTTCCACAATTGGAGTGAGGGGCGGGGGGGGGGGGGGCGATTTGTTTGCATATCAAAATAAAATGCACTCTCTGTGATGTTTGTTTTTGTGAAAACATTTTGTTACCTAGGAGACATGCTGAATGGAGAAGGTGGATCAGACTCAGCAACGGTTGCAAGAGTGAGATGTGCATGGAAGAAGTTTCGGGAACTGAGTGGCGTGCTGACGAGGAGGGGAGTGTCGTTGAAGCTGAAGGGAAAGGTGTATACTGCATGTGTGAGAAGTGTTATAATTTATGGGAGTGAGACATGGGTAATGAACGTAGAGCAGCAACGAAGGCTGGAAAGGGTGGAAATGCGAATGCTTCGGTGGATGTGTGGAGTATCGTTGAGAGAGAGGAAGCCAAATGATGAATTGCGAAAGATGATGGGAATAGAGCCTGTGATGGATGCTGTGAAGAGAAACAGTTTGAGATGGTTTGGTTATGTGGTGAGGAAGGATGAAAGTGACTGGTTGAGAAGAGTGATGGAAATGAATGTAGGAGGAAGTAGAGGACGGGGAAGACCGAGAAAGACTTGGCTAAAGATGGTCGAAGAAGAAATGCGGGCAAGGGGGTTAACAAGGGGAGATGCAGAAAATATGGCAAAATGGAGAAGATTGTCATGGGGACCGCGAGGCTAACACCCGCTCTGGCATGGAAAATGGCCTTAAAATGCCTGTTGTTGTTGTTGTATATAGCCCCTCCCCGACCTTACCCGAATGTTCCAAGCCCCGCCTCTCGCTGTCATTGTGAGCCACTTCCCTCGAGCTCTGATTGGCCTGCTCAACGCAAAACTAACACAGGAAAGGACTACGCTTACATTTACTATGAAATAACTGAACTACAACGAGGCTACATGTTGTGGCGCGTCTACCTATGAGGGGGATCATCCTTTCTTCTCAAAACCGTAACACTACACCCTTCTCTCACCAGACTCGTCCCGAGTCGACCCCAACAATGGAAAAACCGGGAGAGCCTGGCATGCAAGTTATCGTTACTTTTAAATGTGACACATAGGTGTAATTCCCCTAACATTTACTCTGACCCATGTGTGCGACATTTTTAGCACTAAATATGTCCCTCCTATTGCGTTGAGCAGCTATCTAACAGATTCACACCCACAACTACCCGAGTATTTTCGGAATTTCAAACTAAACACATTGCCGCCTAAACACATAGCACATTCTTATATTTACATGCACGTATAAGGGTGTTTCAAAAAGATGGACCCAATTTGAAATCGCTATATCTCTGCAACCACGAACCGCCCATAAATGAACCTCTTACCACTTGAAAGGGCGGGCATAGAATAGAGTTTCAAATGACCACTGCTAGATGGCTCTCCCAACGCACCAACAGCCTCTAGCCTCAGTCGTTTGCAAGATGGCGACCCCGCAACACAAGGCGTTTTTCGTTCTGCATTTCAGCAAGACTGAATCCGTAATTGCGGTGCAGCGTGCGTTTCAACGGCGTTTTGGCATTGATCCGCCAATGCCAAAGAGCATTCGTCGTTGGTACCGACAATTTGAGGAAATAGGCTGTTTATGTAAGGGGAAGAGCCCAGGGCGACCACGCACTTCAGAGGAAAACGTGAGAAGAATTCAAGAGAGTTTTCTGCATAGCCTGCGCAAGACCACTTGTCGTGCCAGCCGAGAAATTGCGATCCCTCATACGACTGTCTGGCATGTGTTAAGGTGACATTTAATCCTGAGGCCATACCGGTTGCAACTGATACAGGCTCTTCGTACAGGTGACAAAGAAAAGCGTGTAAAATTTAGTGATGCGATGTTACAGAACATGGAAGACGACAGCTTCTTACCGTGTTTGATTTTTAGTGATGAAGCAACGTTTCATCTAAGCGGTAAAGTTAACTGTCACAATGTGCGCATATGGGGACTAGAGCATCCACACGAAACTGTAGAGCATGAGCGTGATTCCCCAAAAGTGAACGTATTGTTGCGGATTTGAGAATCCTGTAATTGTTGTAAATATCACCCTGTGTAAATGTAATGATTCTTGTAAATACCTCCATTTGTGTAAAGGTCAAAGGTCGCCCCCTTAGTCCATGTACAGGCACGTAGGCCACCATAGAACCTCGTTATTTCTTTATTATATGTCAGTATAAGGCTCTGTCTTCCATTAATTGACACTGCATTGCACCGAATTGAAATAAGATAGGATCCCTCCGACACCCCCATGGCCTCTTCAAAGTGCCAGTAACATTGGGCGGTTTTCTGCGGCGCTCGCCACTACGGTTTGGGTGGTTTTCTTCACCCCAAGACTCCATTGAACACGAGGTCATCTCGGAGCATAAGGTGGGAGTAGTCAGCAAAGCGCCAGGAACAAGGCGTGGCTTTGCCAATGCCTCCTTAAGGGGCGGGATCGGTGAGCCCTCGCGACCAATCAAGGCCGAGGCGAGCTCACCGATGGGCGTTTCCAACAGGCTGGCGGCTTGATCACGACGCGCCTCATAAAAGGGGGTGGGGAAGGACTGCGGAGTCGGATGCGGCAGATGAACCACGCATGAGCGAGGGACCTCTGATGAGCTTTGAATCCACCGCAGCTTTGACCACCACAGCTTTGAGCTTTGACAGCGGTTTCGGCCGCGGCTACGAAGGAACGCCGCCGTGCGAAACCGATTGAGGAGGGTCAGCGGCTGCTCACCTCAAGCCGTGCCATCACCCCAACCGGGCCCGCATCCTTCCCGCCCTGTGATCCCACCTTCTCGCCCGTCCAGCCATCCACCTCCTGCCATTCATTTCTGCTTCATTCCCCGTGTAAGTCTGATTGTCGTCTGTCCTTTGTGTTGTCCCTGGGAATAAGTAAGACTGTATAGGTAAGCTAGAAATTGCTCTGTGTCCTTCTGATCCTTCCATTTCCCTGTAAATTGCATTTCATTTCTTTTCTGCTTTGGTTGTGTGTAAATAATTAATAAATCCTGTTCTTCCTTACTCTGCCTTCTTTCCTTCACATCCGTTCGTCCTTGTCTTTTCCATCATTGAATACCTGTGGCACGATTTGGCCAACGAATAAGAATCGGGTCTAGTTTTTGTTAATGGTTCGAGCCGCGGCTGCTAATCCGCTCGGCAAATAACATCTTGTCCGCGGTCTCGAACGAGGTTGCTCACCTGCCTCTCTGGAGGGAGCTGGGCAGCTTCAGGACTCACGTCGGTCAGTCGCACACAAGGGGATTAATCCCCCCTTGGTAAGGGAAAAAGGGACCGACGGTGAGATCCGCAACAGTATTTTGTGCTGTTTCTCAAATAAAGGTTTATGGCCCTTTCTTTTTCGAGGGAAAAACAGTTACGGGGCAAACCTATCTCAAAATGCTGCAGAACTGGCTCTTTCCACAACTTAATGAACATTCCGATGACTTAATTTTTCAGCAAGACGGAGCACCGCCACA
The DNA here is from genome assembly GCF_964187855.1 of Myxine glutinosa. Classification (NCBI taxonomy): domain Eukaryota; kingdom Metazoa; phylum Chordata; class Myxini; order Myxiniformes; family Myxinidae; genus Myxine; species Myxine glutinosa. The sequence goes on from NW_027618671.1 coordinate 20,416, forward strand.
TTGGCACCTGCAGGTTCGACGTTTTCTAAATGACACACTGCCTCAACGTTGGATAGGTCGCATGAGACCCCAACACTTGGCGCTACACTCTTGGCCCCCAAGATCCCCAGACATTACACCCTGCGACTTTTTCTTGTGGGGATACGTCAAAGACCATGTTTTTGTGCCACCATTAGCGACTAATCTGGATGACCTCAAAAACCGAATCACGGCAGCGGTGACTTCAGTGAAAGAAGACACTCTAAGAGACGTTTGGGACGAATTCAACTCTCGTCTCGATGTTGTCCCTGCAGCAGGTGGAGGGCACAGAGAGCATTTATAAAATGGTTAGTAAAACTTGATAACTCATTAAACCGTTTGTAACTTTTTGTGTAATTGTAACATGTTGCCATCGTGAAATATACTGCTTTGAAATTGCGTCCATCTTTTTGAAACACCCTGTATTTACAATTCTATGACCCAGGACCTGTACTTTTGGAAGACATTGGAGGAGAGAAAAACACTTATATGGCACTTGCTGCTTGTATCTTGCATCTTGTTTCTTCTGTGTGCGTCTATCAAAACCGGCTGGCCCTGGTACAGGCCATTTGACCCAATACATTTGACCCAATACACATTAAACCCAATACAGGCCATTTGAAGCATCAGGGCCATCTAAACTTATACATCTTCTTTACCCCTAGCACACGATAGTAAATCATGCTTTTTTTTTCTTCAGCAGGGCACTCCCACGTGGTCCAACTGCGTGGCATCAGTGCCACTCAAACAAGTGGTCGGAAGTACAAGATGATTTTGCAGCATGATGCTGCACAGCAGAGGTGCAAGGCCACAAGGCTTGTGGTCCATAAGTGACAAGGGTGCAGCAAGAGATATGGCAGCAAGATGGTTTGGCAGCAAGGCGCTGCACAAGTCGGCTGCACAGGTGCAGAATGGGTGCAGCAAAAGATGGTTTGGCAGCAAAGTGCTGCACAAGTCGGCTGCACAGGTGCAGAATGGGTGCAGCAAAATATGGTTTGGCAGCAAAGTGCTGTACAAGTCGGCTGCACAGGTCGGCCTCCAAAATGGTCCTGTGGCGGGGAGGGAAGACAAGGCACAACAAGCAAGCGGAAATGACACAGTGGCACACAAAAAACAAGGTGACCAGGCACCACCATGCCTGGTGTGGTGCGAGGGACACGGTAGAGCGAGCAGAGAAAACTCGTCCCTAACCGTCCGTACCCCCCACCGTTGGCTACACTACCCTAGCCCCCATTGTATTCACAATCCGTCTCTACGTCTTGTCTCCCATATCCCCTCTATACCAAATTCGTCCCCGAATCCCTCCCAAGAAGGAAGGGATGGAACAAAGCACAATGTCTCACTTATGCCGTGATGCGTCTTACTGCTCAATCAGCTTACAGAGCCTCGGTGTGGAGTTCGTCCTCCTTAGTGAATGGCTGTGTATGGTGCGAAGGGATTTCTCATATCCTAACTACACTACTAACATTTACTCTTTCACACTACCCGGGGTCGTACTCTGCCAATCGGCCTCTTTAAACTATGTGGTTCTAAGAACCCGAATTCCCATTTCCCACACTGTGGTGCCTCCCGGATTTGGGTCTCACGCCCACAAATTTTCTCACTGTGCCCTCGCACAATTTCGTGGTTGGGTCGTGTGGCTCGAGCAGCAGGTCCACCTACCTGCGCACCTCCGCCACTGAAGCTGCCACCCGAGCTTACCTGCTCCTCACGACTACCTAATTGGGGAAGGCCCTCCCTGGCACTTACCCCCTGATGCGGAAAGTAGTTTTCAACGCCAGGACAAGTGCAAAAAGTGGTTTTCAACACCAGCAGAAGTGCGAAAAGTGGTTTTCAATGCCAGCACAAGTACGGAAAGTGGTTTTGCAATACCAGCACGTGTGAAAAGTGGTTTTCAATGCCAGCACCAGTGCAGAAAAATGGTTCTGCAACACTTACACAAGTGTGGGAAGTGTTTTTCAACACGAGCGCAAGTGCAAAAAGTGTTTTTCAACACTAACATGAGGGCGAAAAGTGATTTTGCAACACTAACACAAGTGCGAAAAGTGTTTTTTCCACACTAATACAAGTGCAAAAGTGGTTTCCTGCACCAACACAAGTGCGAAAAGTGGTTTTTCAACACTAACACAATTGCAAAAAGTGGTTTTTCAACACTAACACAAGTGCGAAAAGTGTTTTTTCCACACTAATACAAGTGCAAAAGTGGTTTCCTGCACCAACACAAGTGCGAAAAGTGGTTTTTCAACACTAACACAAGTGCGAAAAGTGGTTTTTCAACACTAACAAGTGCGAAAAGTGCTTTTTCCACACTAATACAAGTGCAAAAGTGGTTTCCTTCACCAACACAAGTGCGAAAAGTGGTTTTTCAACACTAACACAAGTGCGAAAAGTGGTTTTTCAACACTATCACAAGTGCAAAAAGTGTTTTTTCCACACTAATACAAGTGCAAAAGTTGTTTCCTGCACCAACACAAGTGCGAAAAGTGGTTTTTCAACACTAACACAAGTGCGAAAAGTGGTTTTTCCACACTAATAGAAGTGCAAAAGTGGTTTCCTGCACCAACACAAGTGCGAAAAGTGGTTTTTCAACACTAACACAAGTGCGAAAAGTGGTTTTTCAACACTATCACAAGTGCAAAAAGTGTTTTTTCCACACTAATACAAGTGCAAAAGTGGTTTCCTGCACCAACACAAGTGCGAAAAGTGGTTTTTCAACACTAACACAAGTGCAAAAAGTGGTTTTTCAACACTAACACAAGTGCGAAAAGTGGTTTTTCAACACTAACACAAGTGCGAAAAGTGGTTTTTCCACACTAATACAAGTGCAAAAGTGGTTTCCTGCACCAACACAAGTGTGAAAAGTGGTTTTTCAACACTAACACAAGTGCAAAAAGTGGTTTTTCAACACTATCACAAGTGCAAAAAGTGTTTTTTCCACACTAATACAAGTGCAAAAGTGGTTTCCTGCACCAACACAAGTGCGAAAAGTGCTTTTTCAACACTAACACAAGTGCGAAAAGTGGTTTTTCAACACTAACACAAGTGCGAAAAGTGTTTTTTCCACACTAATACAAGTGCAAAAGTGGTTTCCTGCACCAACACAAGTGCGAAAAGTGGTTTTTCAACACTAACACAAGTGCGAAAAGTGGTTTTTCAACACTAACACAAGTGCAAAAAGTGGTTTTTCCACACTAGTACAAGTGCAAAAGTGGTTTCCTGCACCAACACAAGTGCGAAAATTGGTTTTTCAACACTAACACAAGTGCGAAAGTGGGTTTTCCACACTAATACAAGTGCAAAAGTGGTTTCCTGCACCAACACAAGTGCGAAAAGTGGTTTTTCAACACTAACACAAGTGCGAAAAGTGGTTTTTCAACACTATCACAAGTGCAAAAAGTGTTTTTTCCACACTAATACAAGTGCAAAAGTGGTTGCCTGCACCAAAACAAGTGCGAAAAGTGGTTTTTAAACACTAACACAAGTGCGAAAAGTGGTTTTTCAACACTAACACAAGTGCGAAAAGTGGTTTTTCAACACTAACACAAGTGCGAAAAGTGGTTTTTCAACACTAACACAAGTGCGAAAAGTGGTTTTTCCACACTAATACAAGTGCAAAAGTGGTTTCCTGCACCAACACAAGTGCGAAAAGTGGTTTTTCAACACTAACACAAGTGCGAAAAGTGGTTTTTCAACACTATCACAAGTGCAAAAAGTGTTTTTTCCACACTAATACAAGTGCAAAAGTGGTTTCCTGCACCAACACAAGTGCGAAAAGTGGTTTTTCAACACTAACACAAGTGCGAAAAGTGGTTTTTCAACACTAACACAAGTGCGAAAAGTGGTTTTTCAACACTAACACAAGTGCGAAAAGTGGTTTTTCCACACTAATACAAGTGCAAAAGTGGTTTCCTGTACCAACACAAGTGCAAAAAGTGGTTTTTCGACACTAACACAAGTGCGAAAAGTGGTTTTTCAACACTATCACAAGTGCAAAAAGTGTTTTTTCCACACTAATACAAGTGCAAAAGTGGTTTCCTGCACCAACACAAGTGCGAAAAGTGGTTTTTCAACACTAACACAAGTGCGAAAAGTGGTTTTTCAACACTATCACAAGTGCGAAAAGTGGTTTTTCCACACTAATACAAGTGCAAAAGTGGTTTCCTGCACCAACACAAGTGCGAAAAGTGGTTTTTCAACACTAACACAAGTGCGAAAAGTGGTTTTTCAACACTAACACAAGTGCGAAAAGTGGTTTTTCCACACTAATACAAGTGCAAAAGTGGTTTCCTGTACCAACACAAGTGCAAAAAGTGGTTTTTCGACACTAACACAAGTGCGAAAAGTGGTTTTTCAACACTATCACAAGTGCAAAAAGTGTTTTTTCCACACTAATGCAAGTGCAAAAGTGGTTTCCTGCACCAACACAAGTGCGAAAAGTGGTTTTTCAACACTAACACAAGTGCGAAAAGTGGTTTTTCAACACTAACACAAGTGCGAAAAGTGGTTTTTCCACACTAATACAAGTGCCAAAGTGGTTTCCTGCACCAACACAAGTGTGAAAAGTGGTCTTTCAACACTAACACAAGTGCGAAAAGTGGTTTTTCAACACTAACACAAGTGCGAAAAGTGGTTTTTCAACACTAACACAAGTGCGAAAAGTGGTTTTTCAACACTAACACAAGTGCGAAAAGTGGTTTTTCAACACTAACACAAGTGCGAAAAGTGGTTTTTCAACGCTAACACAAGTGCAAAAAGTGGTTTTTCCACACTAATACAAGTGCAAAAGTGGTTGCCTGCACCAACTCAAGTGCGAAAAATGGTTTTTCAACACTAACACAAGTGCGAAAGTGGGTTTTCCACACTAATACAAGTGCAAAAGTGGTTTCCTGCACCAACACAAGTGCGAAAAGTGGTTTTTCAACACTAACACAAGTGCGAAAAGTGGTTTTTCAACACTATCACAAGTGCAAAAAGTGTTTTTTCCACACTAATACAAGTGCAAAAGTGGTTTCCTGCACCAACACAAGTGCGAAAAGTGGTTTTTAAACACTAACACAAGTGCGAAAAGTGGTTTTTCAACACTAACACAAGTGCGAAAAGTGGTTTTTCAACACTAACACAAGTGCGAAAAGTGGTTTTTCAACACTAACACAAGTGCGAAAAGTGGTTTTCCACACTAATACAAGTGCAAAAGTGGTTTCCTGCACCAACACAAGTGCGAAAAGTGGTTTTTCAACACTAACACAAGTGCGAAAAATGGTTTTTCAACACTATCACAAGTGCAAAAAGTGTTTTTTCCACACTAATACAAGTGCAAAAGTGGTTTCCTGCACCAACACAAGTGCGAAAAGTGGTTTTTCAACACTAACACAAGTGCGAAAAGTGGTTTTTCAACACTAACACATGTGCGAAAAGTGGTTTTTCCACACTAATACAAGTGCAAAAGTGGTTTCCTGCACCAACACAAGTGCGAAAAGTGGTTTTTCCACAATAATACAAGTGCAAAAGTGGTTTCCTGCACCAACACAAGTGCGAAAAGTGGTTTTTCAACACTAACACAAGTGCGAAAAGTGGTTTTTCAACACTAACACAAGTGCAAAAAGTGTTTTTTCAACACTAACACAAGTGCGAAAAGTGGTTTTTCCACACTAATACAAGTGCAAAAGTGGTTTCCTGCACCAACAAAAGTGCGAAAATTGGTTTTTCAACACTAACACAAGTGCGAAAGTGGGTTTTCCACACTAATACAAGTGCAAAAGTGGTTTCCTGCACCAACACAAGTGCGAAAAGTGGTTTTTAAACACTAACACAAGTGCGAAAAGTGGTTTTTCAACACTAACACAAGTGCAAAAAGTGGTTTTTCCACACTAATACAAGTGCAAAAGTGGTTTCCTGCACCAACACAAGTGCGAAAAGTGGTTTTTCAACACCAACACAAGTGCGAAAAGTGGTTTTTCAACACTAACACAGGTGCGAAAAGTGGTTTTTCAACACTAACACAAGTGCGAAAAGTGGTTTTTCAACACTAACAAGTGCGAAAAGTGGTTTTTCCACACTAATACAAATGTAAAAGTGGTTTCCTACACCAACACAAGTGCGAAAAGTGGTTTTTCAACACTAAAACAAGTGCGAAAAGTGGTTTTTCAACACTATCACAAGTGCAAAAAGTGTTTTTTCCACACTAGCACAAGTGCGAAAAGTGGTTTTTCAACACCAACACAAGTGCGAAAAGTGGTTTTTCAACACTAACACATGTGCGAAAAGTGGTTTTTCAACACTAACACAAGTGCGAAAAGTGGTTTCCTGCACCAACACAAGTGCGAAAAGTGGTTTTCAACACTAACACAAGTGCGAAAAGTGGTTTTTCAACACCAACACAAGTGCGAAAAGTGGTTTTTCAACACCAACACAAGTGCGAAAAGTGGTTTTTCAACACTAACACAAGTGCGAAAAGTGGTTTTTCCACACTAATAGAAGTGCAAAAGTGGTTTCCTGCACCAACACAAGTGCGAAAAGTGGTTTTTCAACACTAACACAAGTGCGAAAAGTGGTTTTTCAACACTATCACAAGTGCAAAAAGTGTTTTTTCCACACTAATACAAGTGCAAAAGTGGTTTCCTGCACCAACACAAGTGCGAAAAGTGGTTTTTCAACACTAACACAAGTGCAAAAAGTGGTTTTTCAACACTAACACAAGTGCGAAAAGTGGTTTTTCAACACTAACACAAGTGCGAAAAGTGGTTTTTCCACACTAATACAAGTGCAAAAGTGGTTTCCTGCACCAACACAAGTGTGAAAAGTGGTTTTTCAACACTAACACAAGTGCAAAAAGTGGTTTTTCAACACTATCACAAGTGCAAAAAGTGTTTTTTCCACACTAATACAAGTGCAAAAGTGGTTTCCTGCACCAACACAAGTGCGAAAAGTGCTTTTTCAACACTAACACAAGTGCGAAAAGTGGTTTTTCAACACTAACACAAGTGCGAAAAGTGTTTTTTCCACACTAATACAAGTGCAAAAGTGGTTTCCTGCACCAACACAAGTGCGAAAAGTGGTTTTTCAACACTAACACAAGTGCAAAAAGTGGTTTTTCCACACTAGTACAAGTGCAAAAGTGGTTTCCTGCACCAACACAAGTGCGAAAATTGGTTTTTCAACACTAACACAAGTGCGAAAGTGGGTTTTCCACACTAATACAAGTGCAAAAGTGGTTTCCTGCACCAACACAAGTGCGAAAAGTGGTTTTTCAACACTAACACAAGTGCGAAAAGTGGTTTTTCAACACTATCACAAGTGCAAAAAGTGTTTTTTCCACACTAATACAAGTGCAAAAGTGGTTTCCTGCACCAACACAAGTGCGAAAAGTGGTTTTTCAACACTAACACAAGTGCGAAAAGTGGTTTTTCAACACTAACACAAGTGCGAAAAGTGGTTTTTCAACACTAACACAAGTGCGAAAAGTGGTTTTTCCACACTAATACAAGTGCAAAAGTGGTTTCCTGTACCAACACAAGTGCAAAAAGTGGTTTTTCGACACTAACACAAGTGCGAAAAGTGGTTTTTCAACACTATCACAAGTGCAAAAAGTGTTTTTTCCACACTAATACAAGTGCAAAAGTGGTTTCCTGCACCAACACAAGTGCGAAAAGTGGTTTTTCAACACTAACACAAGTGCGAAAAGTGGTTTTTCAACACTATCACAAGTGCGAAAAGTGGTTTTTCCACACTAATACAAGTGCAAAAGTGGTTTCCTGCACCAACACAAGTGCGAAAAGTGGTTTTTCAACACTAACACAAGTGCGAAAAGTGGTTTTTCAACACTAACACAAGTGCGAAAAGTGGTTTTTCCACACTAATACAAGTGCAAAAGTGGTTTCCTGTACCAACACAAGTGCAAAAAGTGGTTTTTCGACACTAACACAAGTGCGAAAAGTGGTTTTTCAACACTATCACAAGTGCAAAAAGTGTTTTTTCCACACTAATGCAAGTGCAAAAGTGGTTTCCTGCACCAACACAAGTGCGAAAAGTGGTTTTTCAACACTAACACAAGTGCGAAAAGTGGTTTTTCAACACTAACACAAGTGCGAAAAGTGGTTTTTCCACACTAATACAAGTGCCAAAGTGGTTTCCTGCACCAACACAAGTGTGAAAAGTGGTCTTTCAACACTAACACAAGTGCGAAAAGTGGTTTTTCAACACTAACACAAGTGCGAAAAGTGGTTTTTCAACACTAACACAAGTGCGAAAAGTGGTTTTTCAACACTAACACAAGTGCGAAAAGTGGTTTTTCAACACTAACACAAGTGCGAAAAGTGGTTTTTCAACGCTAACACAAGTGCAAAAAGTGGTTTTTCCACACTAATACAAGTGCAAAAGTGGTTGCCTGCACCAACTCAAGTGCGAAAAATGGTTTTTCAACACTAACACAAGTGCGAAAGTGGGTTTTCCACACTAATACAAGTGCAAAAGTGGTTTCCTGCACCAACACAAGTGCGAAAAGTGGTTTTTCAACACTAACACAAGTGCGAAAAGTGGTTTTTCAACACTATCACAAGTGCAAAAAGTGTTTTTTCCACACTAATACAAGTGCAAAAGTGGTTTCCTGCACCAACACAAGTGCGAAAAGTGGTTTTTAAACACTAACACAAGTGCGAAAAGTGGTTTTTCAACACTAACACAAGTGCGAAAAGTGGTTTTTCAACACTAACACAAGTGCGAAAAGTGGTTTTTCAACACTAACACAAGTGCGAAAAGTGGTTTTCCACACTAATACAAGTGCAAAAGTGGTTTCCTGCACCAACACAAGTGCGAAAAGTGGTTTTTCAACACTAACACAAGTGCGAAAAATGGTTTTTCAACACTATCACAAGTGCAAAAAGTGTTTTTTCCACACTAATACAAGTGCAAAAGTGGTTTCCTGCACCAACACAAGTGCGAAAAGTGGTTTTTCAACACTAACACAAGTGCGAAAAGTGGTTTTTCAACACTAACACATGTGCGAAAAGTGGTTTTTCCACACTAATACAAGTGCAAAAGTGGTTTCCTGCACCAACACAAGTGCGAAAAGTGGTTTTTCCACAATAATACAAGTGCAAAAGTGGTTTCCTGCACCAACACAAGTGCGAAAAGTGGTTTTTCAACACTAACACAAGTGCGAAAAGTGGTTTTTCAACACTAACACAAGTGCAAAAAGTGTTTTTTCAACACTAACACAAGTGCGAAAAGTGGTTTTTCCACACTAATACAAGTGCAAAAGTGGTTTCCTGCACCAACAAAAGTGCGAAAATTGGTTTTTCAACACTAACACAAGTGCGAAAGTGGGTTTTCCACACTAATACAAGTGCAAAAGTGGTTTCCTGCACCAACACAAGTGCGAAAAGTGGTTTTTAAACACTAACACAAGTGCGAAAAGTGGTTTTTCAACACTAACACAAGTGCAAAAAGTGGTTTTTCCACACTAATACAAGTGCAAAAGTGGTTTCCTGCACCAACACAAGTGCGAAAAGTGGTTTTTCAACACCAACACAAGTGCGAAAAGTGGTTTTTCAACACTAACACAGGTGCGAAAAGTGGTTTTTCAACACTAACACAAGTGCGAAAAGTGGTTTTTCAACACTAACAAGTGCGAAAAGTGGTTTTTCCACACTAATACAAATGTAAAAGTGGTTTCCTACACCAACACAAGTGCGAAAAGTGGTTTTTCAACACTAAAACAAGTGCGAAAAGTGGTTTTTCAACACTATCACAAGTGCAAAAAGTGTTTTTTCCACACTAGCACAAGTGCGAAAAGTGGTTTTTCAACACCAACACAAGTGCGAAAAGTGGTTTTTCAACACTAACACATGTGCGAAAAGTGGTTTTTCAACACTAACACAAGTGCGAAAAGTGGTTTCCTGCACCAACACAAGTGCGAAAAGTGGTTTTCAACACTAACACAAGTGCGAAAAGTGGTTTTTCAACACCAACACAAGTGCGAAAAGTGGTTTTTCAACACCAACACAAGTGCGAAAAGTGGTTTTTCAACACTAACACAAGTGCGAAAAGTGGTTTTTCCACACTAATAGAAGTGCAAAAGTGGTTTCCTGCACCAACACAAGTGCGAAAAGTGGTTTTTCAACACTAACACAAGTGCGAAAAGTGGTTTTTCAACACTATCACAAGTGCAAAAAGTGTTTTTTCCACACTAATACAAGTGCAAAAGTGGTTTCCTGCACCAACACAAGTGCGAAAAGTGGTTTTTCAACACTAACACAAGTGCAAAAAGTGGTTTTTCAACACTAACACAAGTGCGAAAAGTGGTTTTTCAACACTAACACAAGTGCGAAAAGTGGTTTTTCCACACTAATACAAGTGCAAAAGTGGTTTCCTGCACCAACACAAGTGTGAAAAGTGGTTTTTCAACACTAACACAAGTGCAAAAAGTGGTTTTTCAACACTATCACAAGTGCAAAAAGTGTTTTTTCCACACTAATACAAGTGCAAAAGTGGTTTCCTGCACCAACACAAGTGCGAAAAGTGCTTTTTCAACACTAACACAAGTGCGAAAAGTGGTTTTTCAACACTAACACAAGTGCGAAAAGTGTTTTTTCCACACTAATACAAGTGCAAAAGTGGTTTCCTGCACCAACACAAGTGCGAAAAGTGGTTTTTCAACACTAACACAAGTGCAAAAAGTGGTTTTTCCACACTAGTACAAGTGCAAAAGTGGTTTCCTGCACCAACACAAGTGCGAAAATTGGTTTTTCAACACTAACACAAGTGCGAAAGTGGGTTTTCCACACTAATACAAGTGCAAAAGTGGTTTCCTGCACCAACACAAGTGCGAAAAGTGGTTTTTCAACACTAACACAAGTGCGAAAAGTGGTTTTTCAACACTATCACAAGTGCAAAAAGTGTTTTTTCCACACTAATACAAGTGCAAAAGTGGTTGCCTGCACCAACACAAGTGCGAAAAGTGGTTTTTAAACACTAACACAAGTGCGAAAAGTGGTTTTTCAACACTAACACAAGTGCGAAAAGTGGTTTTTCAACACTAACACAAGTGCGAAAAGTGGTTTTTCAACACTAACACAAGTGCAAAAGTGGTTTCCTGCACCAACACAAGTGCGAAAAGTGCTTTTTCAACACTAACACAAGTGCGAAAAGTGGTTTTTCAACACTAACACAAGTGCGAAAAGTGTTTTTTCCACACTAATACAAGTGCAAAAGTGGTTTCCTGCACCAACACAAGTGCGAAAAGTGGTTTTTCAACACTAACACAAGTGCAAAAAGTGGTTTTTCCACACTAGTACAAGTGCAAAAGTGGTTTCCTGCACCAACACAAGTGCGAAAATTGGTTTTTCAACACTAACACAAGTGCGAAAGTGGGTTTTCCACACTAATACAAGTGCAAAAGTGGTTTCCTGCACCAACACAAGTGCGAAAAGTGGTTTTTCAACACTAACACAAGTGCGAAAAGTGGTTTTTCAACACTATCACAAGTGCAAAAAGTGTTTTTTCCACACTAATACAAGTGCAAAAGTGGTTGCCTGCACCAACACAAGTGCGAAAAGTGGTTTTTAAACACTAACACAAGTGCGAAAAGTGGTTTTTCAACACTAACACAAGTGCGAAAAGTGGTTTTTCAACACTAACACAAGTGCGAAAAGTGGTTTTTCAACACTAACACAAGTGCGAAAAGTGGTTTTTCCACACTAATACAAGTGCAAAAGTGGTTTCCTGCACCAACACAAGTGCGAAAAGTGGTTTTTCAACACTAACACAAGTGCGAAAAGTGGTTTTTCAACACTATCACAAGTGCAAAAAGTGTTTTTTCCACACTAATACAAGTGCAAAAGTGGTTTCCTGCACCAACACAAGTGCGAAAAGTGGTTTTTCAACACTAACACAAGTGCGAAAAGTGGTTTTTCAACACTAACACAAGTGCGAAAAGTGGTTTTTCAACACTAACACAAGTGCGAAAAGTGGTTTTTCCACACTAATACAAGTGCAAAAGTGGTTTCCTGTACCAACACAAGTGCAAAAAGTGGTTTTTCGACACTAACACAAGTGCGAAAAGTGGTTTTTCAACACTATCACAAGTGCAAAAAGTGATTTTTCCACACTAATACAAGTGCAAAAGTGGTTTCCTGCACCAACACAAGTGCGAAAAGTGGTTTTTCAACACTAACACAAGTGCGAAAAGTGGTTTTTCAACACTATCACAAGTGCGAAAAGTGGTTTTTCCACACTAATACAAGTGCAAAAGTGGTTTCCTGCACCAACACAAGTGCGAAAAGTGGTTTTTCAACACTAACACAAGTGCGAAAAGTGGTTTTTCAACACTAACACAAGTGCGAAAAGTGGTTTTTCAACACTAACACAAGTGCGAAAAGTGGTTTTTCCACACTAATACAAGTGCAAAAGTGGTTTCCTGTACCAACACAAGTGCAAAAAGTGGTTTTTCGACACTAACACAAGTGCGAAAAGTGGTTTTTCAACACTATCACAAGTGCAAAAAGTGTTTTTTCCACACTAATACAAGTGCAAAAGTGGTTTCCTGCACCAACACAAGTGCGAAAAGTGGTTTTTCAACACTAACACAAGTGCGAAAAGTGGTTTTTCAACACTAACACAAGTGCGAAAAGTGGTTTTTCCACACTAATACAAGTGCCAAAGTGGTTTCCTGCACCAACACAAGTGTGAAAAGTGGTCTTTCAACACTAACACAAGTGCGAAAAGTGGTTTTTCAACACTAACACAAGTGCGAAAAGTGGTTTTTCAACACTAACACAAGTGCGAAAAGTGGTTTTTCAACACTAACACAAGTGCGAAAAGTGGTTTTCCAACACTAACACAAGTGCGAAAAGTGGTTTTTCAACGCTAACACAAGTGCAAAAAGTGGTTTTTCCACACTAATACAAGTGCAAAAGTGGTTGCCTGCACCAACTCAAGTGCGAAAAATGGTTTTTCAACACTAACACAAGTGCGAAAGTGGGTTTTCCACACTAATACAAGTGCAAAAGTGGTTTCCTGCACCAACACAAGTGCGAAAAGTGGTTTTTCAACACTAACACAAGTGCGAAAAGTGGTTTTTCAACACTATCACAAGTGCAAAAAGTGTTTTTTCCACACTAATACAAGTGCAAAAGTGGTTTCCTGCACCAACACAAGTGCGAAAAGTGGTTTTTAAACACTAACACAAGTGCGAAAAGTGGTTCTTCAACACTAACACAAGTGCGAAAAGTGGTTTTTCAACACTAACACAAGTGCGAAAAGTGGTTTTTCAACACTAACACAAGTGCGAAAAGTGGTTTTCCACACTAATACAAGTGCAAAAGTGGTTTCCTGCACCAACACAAGTGCGAAAAGTGGTTTTTCAACACTAACACAAGTGCGAAAAATGGTTTTTCAACACTATCACAAGTGCAAAAAGTGTTTTTTCCACACTAATACAAGTGCAAAAGTGGTTTCCTGCACCAACACAAGTGCGAAAAGTGGTTTTTCAACACTAACACAAGTGCGAAAAGTGGTTTTTCAACACTAACACAAGTGCGAAAAGTGGTTTTTCCACACTAATACAAGTGCAAAAGTGGTTTCCTGCACCAACACAAGTGCGAAAAGTGGTTTTTCCACAATAATACAAGTGCAAAAGTGGTTTCCTGCACCAACACAAGTGCGAAAAGTGGTTTTTCAACACTAACACAAGTGCGAAAAGTGGTTTTTCAACACTAACACAAGTGCAAAAAGTGTTTTTTCAACACTAACACAAGTGCGAAAAGTGGTTTTTCCACACTAATACAAGTGCAAAAGTGGTTTCCTGCACCAACAAAAGTGCGAAAATTGGTTTTTCAACACTAACACAAGTGCGAAAGTGGGTTTTCCACACTAATACAAGTGCAAAAGTGGTTTCCTGCACCAACACAAGTGCGAAAAGTGGTTTTTAAACACTAACACAAGTGCAAAAAGTGGTTTTTCAACACTAACACAAGTGCAAAAAGTGGTTTTTCCACACTAATACAAGTGCAAAAGTGGTTTCCTGCACCAACACAAGTGCGAAAAGTGGTTTTTCAACACCAACACAAGTGCGAAAAGTGGTTTTTCAACACTAACACAGGTGCAAAAAGTGGTTTTTCAACACTAACACAAGTGCGAAAAGTGGTTTTTCAACACTAACAAGTGCGAAAAGTGGTTTTTCCACACTAATACAAATGTAAAAGTGGTTTCCTACACCAACACAAGTGCGAAAAGTGGTTTTTCAACACTAAAACAAGTGCGAAAAGTGGTTTTTCAACACTATCACAAGTGCAAAAAGTGTTTTTTCCACACTAGCACAAGTGCGAAAAGTGGTTTTTCAACACCAACACAAGTGCGAAAAGTGGTTTTTCAACACTAACACATGTGCGAAAAGTGGTTTTTCAACACTAACACAAGTGCGAAAAGTGGTTTCCTGCACCAACACAAGTGCGAAAAGTGGTTTTCAACACTAACACAAGTGCGAAAAGTGGTTTTTCAACACCAACACAAGTGCGAAAAGTGGTTTTTCAACACCAACACAAGTGCGAAAAGTGGTTTTTCAACACTAACACAGGTGCGAAAAGTGGTTTTTCAACACTAACACAAGTGCGAAAAGTGGTTTTTCAACACTAACACAAGTGCGAAAAGTGGTTTTTCCACACTAATACAAGTGCAAAAGTGGTTTCCTGCACCAACACAAGTGCGAAAAGTGGTTTTTCCACACTAATACAAGCGCAAAAGTGGTTTCCTGCACCAACACAAGTGCGAAAAGTGGTTTTTCAACACTAACACAAGTGCGAAAAGTGGTTTTTCAACACTAATACAAGTGCAAAAGTGGTTTCCTGCACCAACACAAGTGCGAAAAGTGGTTTTTCAACACTAACACAAGTGCGAAAAGTGGTTTTTCAACACTATCACAAGTGCAAAAAGTGTTTTTTCCACACTAATACAAGTGCAAAAGTGGTTTCCTGCACCAACACAAGTGCGAAAAGTGGTTTTTCAACACTAACACAAGTGCGAAAAGTGGTTTTTCAACACTAACACAAGTGCGAAAAGTGGTTTTTCAACACTAACACAAGTGCGAAAAGTGGTTTTTCCACACTAATACAAGTGCAAAAGTGGTTTCCTGCACCAACACAAGTGCGAAAAGTGGTTTTTCAACACTAACACAAGTGCGAAAAGTGGTTTTTCAACACTATCACAAGTGCAAAAAGTGTTTTTTCCACACTAATACAAGTGCAAAAGTGGTTTCCTGCACCAACACAAGTGCGAAAAGTGGTTTTTCAACACTAACACAAGTGCGAAAAGTGGTTTTTCAACACTAACACAAGTGCAAAAAGTGGTTTTTCAACACTAACACAAGTGCGAAAAGTGGTTTTTCCACACTAATACAAGTGCAAAAGTGGTTTCCTGTACCAACACAAGTGCAAAAAGTGGTTTTTCGACACTAACACAAGTGCGAAAAGTGGTTTTTCAACACTATCACAAGTGCAAAAAGTGTTTTTTCCACACTAATACAAGTGCAAAAGTGGTTTCCTGCACCAACACAAGTGCGAAAAGTGGTTTTTCAACACTAACACAAGTGCGAAAAGTGGTTTTTCAACACTATCACAAGTGCGAAAAGTGGTTTTTCCACACTAATACAAGTGCAAAAGTGGTTTCCTGCACCAACACAAGTGCGAAAAGTGGTTTTTCAACACTAACACAAGTGCGAAAAGTGGTTTTTCAACACTAACACAAGTGCGAAAAGTGGTTTTTCAACACTAACACAAGTGCGAAAAGTGGTTTTTCCACACTAATACAAGTGCAAAAGTGGTTTCCTGTACCAACACAAGTGCAAAAAGTGGTTTTTCGACACTAACACAAGTGCGAAAAGTGGTTTTTCAACACTATCACAAGTGCAAAAAGTGTTTTTTCCACACTAATACAAGTGCAAAAGTGGTTTCCTGCACCAACACAAGTGCGAAAAGTGGTTTTTCAACACTAACACAAGTGCGAAAAGTGGTTTTTCAACACTAACACAAGTGCGAAAAGTGGTTTTTCCACACTAATACAAGTGCCAAAGTGGTTTCCTGCACCAACACAAGTGTGAAAAGTGGTCTTTCAACACTAACACAAGTGCGAAAAGTGGTTTTTCAACACTAACACAAGTGCGAAAAGTGGTTTTTCAACACTAACACAAGTGCGAAAAGTGGTTTTTCAACACTAACACAAGTGCGAAAAGTGGTTTTCCAACACTAACACAAGTGCGAAAAGTGGTTTTTCAACGCTAACACAAGTGCAAAAAGTGGTTTTTCCACACTAATACAAGTGCAAAAGTGGTTGCCTGCACCAACTCAAGTGCGAAAAATGGTTTTTCAACACTAACACAAGTGCGAAAGTGGGTTTTCCACACTAATACAAGTGCAAAAGTGGTTTCCTGCACCAACACAAGTGCGAAAAGTGGTTTTTCAACACTAACACAAGTGCGAAAAGTGGTTTTTCAACACTATCACAAGTGCAAAAAGTGTTTTTTCCACACTAATACAAGTGCAAAAGTGGTTTCCTGCACCAACACAAGTGCGAAAAGTGGTTTTTAAACACTAACACAAGTGCGAAAAGTGGTTTTTCAACACTAACACAAGTGCGAAAAGTGGTTTTTCAACACTAACACAAGTGCGAAAAGTGGTTTTTCAACACTAACACAAGTGCGAAAAGTGGTTTTCCACACTAATACAAGTGCAAAAGTGGTTTCCTGCACCAACACAAGTGCGAAAAGTGGTTTTTCAACACTAACACAAGTGCGAAAAATGGTTTTTCAACACTATCACAAGTGCAAAAAGTGTTTTTTCCACACTAATACAAGTGCAAAAGTGGTTTCCTGCACCAACACAAGTGCGAAAAGTGGTTTTTCAACACTAACACAAGTGCGAAAAGTGGTTTTTCAACACTAACACAAGTGCGAAAAGTGGTTTTTCCACACTAATACAAGTGCAAAAGTGGTTTCCTGCACCAACACAAGTGCGAAAAGTGGTTTTTCCACAATAATACAAGTGCAAAAGTGGTTTCCTGCACCAACACAAGTGCGAAAAGTGGTTTTTCAACACTAACACAAGTGCGAAAAGTGGTTTTTCAACACTAACACAAGTGCAAAAAGTGTTTTTTCAACACTAACACAAGTGCGAAAAGTGGTTTTTCCACACTAATACAAGTGCAAAAGTGGTTTCCTGCACCAACAAAAGTGCGAAAATTGGTTTTTCAACACTAACACAAGTGCGAAAGTGGGTTTTCCACACTAATACAAGTGCAAAAGTGGTTTCCTGCACCAACACAAGTGCGAAAAGTGGTTTTTAAACACTAACACAAGTGCAAAAAGTGGTTTTTCAACACTAACACAAGTGCAAAAAGTGGTTTTTCCACACTAATACAAGTGCAAAAGTGGTTTCCTGCACCAACACAAGTGCGAAAAGTGGTTTTTCAACACCAACACAAGTGCGAAAAGTGGTTTTTCAACACTAACACAGGTGCGAAAAGTGGTTTTTCAACACTAACACAAGTGCGAAAAGTGGTTTTTCAACACTAACAAGTGCGAAAAGTGGTTTTTCCACACTAATACAAATGTAAAAGTGGTTTCCTACACCAACACAAGTGCGAAAAGTGGTTTTTCAACACTAAAACAAGTGCGAAAAGTGGTTTTTCAACACTATCACAAGTGCAAAAAGTGTTTTTTCCACACTAGCACAAGTGCGAAAAGTGGTTTTTCAACACCAACACAAGTGCGAAAAGTGGTTTTTCAACACTAACACATGTGCGAAAAGTGGTTTTTCAACACTAACACAAGTGCGAAAAGTGGTTTCCTGCACCAACACAAGTGCGAAAAGTGGTTTTCAACACTAACACAAGTGCGAAAAGTGGTTTTTCAACACCAACACAAGTGCGAAAAGTGGTTTTTCAACACCAACACAAGTGCGAAAAGTGGTTTTTCAACACTAACACAGGTGCGAAAAGTGGTTTTTCAACACTAACACAAGTGCGAAAAGTGGTTTTTCAACACTAACACAAGTGCGAAAAGTGGTTTTTCCACACTAATACAAGTGCAAAAGTGGTTTCCTGCACCAACACAAGTGCGAAAAGTGGTTTTTCCACACTAATACAAGCGCAAAAGTGGTTTCCTGCACCAACACAAGTGCGAAAAGTGGTTTTTCAACACTAACACAAGTGCGAAAAGTGGTTTTTCAACACTAACACAAGTGCAAAAAGTGTTTTTTCAACACTAACACAAGTGCGAAAAGTGGTTTTTCCACACTAATACAAGTGCAAAAGTGGTTTCCTGCACCAACAAAAGTGCGAAAATTGGTTTTTCAACACTAACACAAGTGCGAAAGTGGGTTTTCCACACTAATACAAGTGCAAAAGTGGTTTCCTGCACCAACACAAGTGCGAAAAGTGGTTTTTAAACACTAACACAAGTGCGAAAAGTGGTTTTTCAACACTAACACAAGTGCGAAAAGTGGTTTTTCCACACTAATACAAGTGCAAAAGTGGTTTCCTGCACCAACACAAGTGTGAAAAGTGGTTTTTCAACACTAACACAAGTGCAAAAAGTGGTTTTTCAACACTATCACAAGTGCAGAAAGTGTTTTTTCCACACTAATACAAGTGCAAAAGTGGTTTCCTGCACCAACACAAGTGCGAAAAGTGCTTTTTCAACACTAACACAAGTGCGAAAAGTGGTTTTTCAACACTAACACAAGTGCGAAAAGTGTTTTTTCCACACTAATACAAGTGCAAAAGTGGTTTCCTGCACCAACACAAGTGCGAAAAGTGGTTTTTCAACACTAACACAAGTGTGAAAAGTGGTTTTTCAACACTAACACAAGTGCAAAAAGTGGTTTTTCCACACTAGTACAAGTGCAAAAGTGGTTTCCTGCACCAACACAAGTGCGAAAATTGGTTTTTCAACACTAACACAAGTGCGAAAGTGGGTTTTCCACACTAATACAAGTGCAAAAGTGGTTTCCTGCACCAACACAAGTGCGAAAAGTGGTTTTTCAACACTAACACAAGTGCGAAAAGTGGTTTTTCAACACTATCACAAGTGCAAAAAGTGTTTTTTCCACACTAATACAAGTGTAAAAGTGGTTGCCTGCACCAACACAAGTGCGAAAAGTGGTTTTTAAACACTAACACAAGTGCGAAAAGTGGTTTTTCAACACTAACACAAGTGCGAAAAGTGGTTTTTCAACACTAACACAAGTGCGAAAAGTGGTTTTTCAACACTAACACAAGTGCGAAAAGTGGTTTTTCCACACTAATACAAGTGCAAAAGTGGTTTCCTGCACCAACACAAGTGCGAAAAGTGGTTTTTCAACACTAACACAAGTGCAAAAAGTGGTTTTTCAACACTATCACAAGTGCAAAAAGTGTTTTTTCCACACTAATACAATTGCAAAAGTGGTTTCCTGCACCAACACAAGTGCGAAAAGTGGTTTTTCAACACTAACACAAGTGCGAAAAGTGGTTTTTCAACACTAACACAAGTGCGAAAAGTGGTTTTTCAACACTAACACAAGTGCGAAAAGTGGTTTTTCCACACTAATACAAGTGCAAAAGTGGTTTCCTGTACCAACACAAGTGCAAAAAGTGGTTTTTCGACAATAACACAAGTGCGAAAAGTGGTTTTTCAACATTATCACAAGTGCAAAAAGTGTTTTTTCCACACTAATACAAGTGCAAAAGTGGTTTCCTGCACCAACACAAGTGCGAAAAGTGGTTTTTCAACACTAACACAAGTGCGAAAAGTGGTTTTTCAACACTATCACAAGTGCGAAAAGTGGTTTTTCCACACTAATACAAGTGCAAAAGTGGTTTCCTGCACCAACACAAATGCGAAAAGTGGTTTTTCAACACTAACACAAGTGCGAAAAGTGGTTTTTCAACACTAACACAAGTGCGAAAAGTGGTTTTTCAACACTAACACAAGTGCGAAAAGTGGTTTTTCCACACTAATGCAAGTGCAAAAGTGGTTTCCTGTACCAACACAAGTGCAAAAAGTGGTTTTTCGACACTAACACAAGTGTGAAAAGTGGTTTTTCAACACTATCACAAGTGCAAAAAGTGTTTTTTCCACACTAATACAAGTGCAAAAGTGGTTTCCTGCACCAACACAAGTGCGAAAAGTGGTTTTTCAACACTAACACAAGTGCGAAAAGTGGTTTTTCAACACTAACACAAGTGCGAAAAGTGGTTTTTCCACACTAATACAAGTGCCAAAGTGGTTTCCTGCACCAACACAAGTGTGAAAAGTGGTCTTTCAACACTAACACAAGTGCGAAAAGTGGTTTTTCAACACTAACACAAGTGCGAAAAGTGGTTTTTCAACACTAACACAAGTGCGAAAAGTGGTTTTTCAACACTAACACAAGTGCTAAAAGTGGTTTTTCAACACTAACACAAGTGCGAAAAGTGGTTTTTCAACGCTAACACAAGTGCAAAAAGTGGTTTTTCCACACTAATACAAGTGCAAAAGTGGTTGCCTGCACCAACTCAAGTGCGAAAAATGGTTTTTCAACACTAACACAAGTGCGAAAGTGGGTTTTCCACACTAATACAAGTGCAAAAGTGGTTTCCTGCACCAACACAAGTGCGAAAAGTGGTTTTTCAACACTAACACAAGTGCGAAAAGTGGTTTTTCAACACTATCACAAGTGCAAAAAGTGTTTTTTCCACACTAATACAAGTGCAAAAGTGGTTTCCTGCACCAACACAAGTGCGAAAAGTGGTTTTTAAACACTAACACAAGTGCGAAAAGTGGTTTTTCAACACTAACACAAGTGCGAAAAGTGGTTTTTCAACACTAACACAAGTGCGAAAAGTGGTTTTTCAACACTAACACAAGTGCGAAAAGTGGTTTTTCCACACTAATACAAGTGCAAAAGTGGTTTCCTGCACCAACACAAGTGCGAAAAGTGGTTTTTCAACACTAACACAAGTGCGAAAAATGGTTTTTCAACACTATCACAAGTGCAAAAAGTGTTTTTTCCACACTAATACAAGTGCAAAAGTGGTTTCCTGCACCAACACAAGTGCGAAAAGTGGTTTTTCAACACTAACACAAGTGCGAAAAGTGGTTTTTCAACACTAACACAAGTGCGAAAAGTGGTTTTTCCACACTAATACAAGTGCAAAAGTGGTTTCCTGCACCAACACAAGTGCGAAAAGTGGTTTTTCCACAATAATACAAGTGCAAAAGTGGTTTCCTGCACCAACACAAGTGCGAAAAGTGGTTTTTCAACACTAACACAAGTGCGAAAAGTGGTTTTTCAACACTAACACAAGTGCAAAAAGTGTTTTTTCAACACTAACACAAGTGCGAAAAGTGGTTTTTCCACACTAATACAAGTGCAAAAGTGGTTTCCTGCACCAACAAAAGTGCGAAAATTGGTTTTTCAACACTAACACAAGTGCGAAAGTGGGTTTTCCACACTAATACAAGTGCAAAAGTGGTTTCCTGCACCAACACAAGTGCGAAAAGTGGTTTTTAAACACTAACACAAGTGCGAAAAGTGGTTTTTCAACACTAACACAAGTGCAAAAAGTGGTTTTTCCACACTAATACAAGTGCAAAAGTGGTTTCCTGCACCAACACAAGTGCGAAAAGTGGTTTTTCAACACCAACACAAGTGCGAAAAGTGGTTTTTCAACACTAACACAGGTGCGAAAAGTGGTTTTTCAACACTAACACAAGTGCGAAAAGTGGTTTTTCAACACTAACAAGTGCGAAAAGTGGTTTTTCCACACTAATACAAATGTAAAAGTGGTTTCCTACACCAACACAAGTGCGAAAAGTGGTTTTTCAACACTAAAACAAGTGCGAAAAGTGGTTTTTCAACACTATCACAAGTGCAAAAAGTGTTTTTTCCACACTAGCACAAGTGCGAAAAGTGGTTTTTCAACACCAACACAAGTGCGAAAAGTGGTTTTTCAACACTAACACATGTGCGAAAAGTGGTTTTTCAACACTAACACAAGTGCGAAAAGTGGTTTCCTGCACCAACACAAGTGCGAAAAGTGGTTTTCAACACTAACACAAGTGCGAAAAGTGGTTTTTCAACACCAACACAAGTGCGAAAAGTGGTTTTTCAACACCA
This sequence comes from Myxine glutinosa, assembly GCF_964187855.1. Taxonomy (NCBI): domain Eukaryota; kingdom Metazoa; phylum Chordata; class Myxini; order Myxiniformes; family Myxinidae; genus Myxine; species Myxine glutinosa. Next base: position 42,558 of record NW_027618671.1, read on the forward strand.
ACACAAGTGCGAAAAGTGGTTTTTCAACACTAACACAGGTGCGAAAAGTGGTTTTTCAACACTAACACAAGTGCGAAAAGTGGTTTTTCAACACTAACACAAGTGCGAAAAGTGGTTTTTCCACACTAATACAAGTGCAAAAGTGGTTTCCTGCACCAACACAAGTGCGAAAAGTGGTTTTTCCACACTAATACAAGCGCAAAAGTGGTTTCCTGCACCAACACAAGTGCGAAAAGTGGTTTTTCAACACTAACACAAGTGCGAAAAGTGGTTTTTCAACACTAACACAAGTGCAAAAAGTGTTTTTTCAACACTAACACAAGTGCGAAAAGTGGTTTTTCCACACTAATACAAGTGCAAAAGTGGTTTCCTGCACCAACAAAAGTGCGAAAATTGGTTTTTCAACACTAACACAAGTGCGAAAGTGGGTTTTCCACACTAATACAAGTGCAAAAGTGGTTTCCTGCACCAACACAAGTGCGAAAAGTGGTTTTTAAACACTAACACAAGTGCGAAAAGTGGTTTTTCAACACTAACACAAGTGCGAAAAGTGGTTTTTCCACACTAATACAAGTGCAAAAGTGGTTTCCTGCACCAACACAAGTGTGAAAAGTGGTTTTTCAACACTAACACAAGTGCAAAAAGTGGTTTTTCAACACTATCACAAGTGCAAAAAGTGTTTTTTCCACACTAATACAAGTGCAAAAGTGGTTTCCTGCACCAACACAAGTGCGAAAAGTGCTTTTTCAACACTAACACAAGTGCGAAAAGTGGTTTTTCAACACTAACACAAGTGCGAAAAGTGTTTTTTCCACACTAATACAAGTGCAAAAGTGGTTTCCTGCACCAACACAAGTGCGAAAAGTGGTTTTTCAACACTAACACAAGTGTGAAAAGTGGTTTTTCAACACTAACACAAGTGCAAAAAGTGGTTTTTCCACACTAGTACAAGTGCAAAAGTGGTTTCCTGCACCAACACAAGTGCGAAAAGTGGTTTTTCAACACTAACACAAGTGCGAAAAGTGGTTTTTCAACACTATCACAAGTGCAAAAAGTGTTTTTTCCACACTAATACAAGTGCAAAAGTGGTTGCCTGCACCAACACAAGTGCGAAAAGTGGTTTTTAAACACTAACACAAGTGCGAAAAGTGGTTTTTCAACACTAACACAAGTGCGAAAAGTGGTTTTTCAACACTAACACAAGTGCGAAAAGTGGTTTTTCAACACTAACACAAGTGCGAAAAGTGGTTTTTCCACACTAATACAAGTGCAAAAGTGGTTTCCTGCACCAACACAAGTGCGAAAAGTGGTTTTTCAACACTAACACAAGTGCAAAAAGTGGTTTTTCAACACTATCACAAGTGCAAAAAGTGTTTTTCCACACTAATACAAGTGCAAAAGTGGTTTCCTGCACCAACACAAGTGCGAAAAGTGGTTTTTCAACACTAACACAAGTGCAAAAAGTGGTTTTTCAACACTAACACAAGTGTGAAAAGTGGTTTTTCAACACTAACACAAGTGCGAAAAGTGGTTTTTCCACACTAATACAAGTGCAAAAGTGGTTTCCTGTACCAACACAAGTGCAAAAAGTGGTTTTTCGACAATAACACAAGTGCGAAAAGTGGTTTTTCAACATTATCACAAGTGCAAAAAGTGTTTTTTCCACACTAATACAAGTGCAAAAGTGGTTTCCTGCACCAACACAAGTGCGAAAAGTGGTTTTTCAACACTAACACAAGTGCGAAAAGTGGTTTTTCAACACTATCACAAGTGCGAAAAGTGATTTTTCCACACTAATACAAGTGCAAAAGTGGTTTCCTGCACCAACACAAGTGCGAAAAGTGGTTTTTCAACACTAACACAAGTGCGAAAAGTGGTTTTTCAACACTAACACAAGTGCGAAAAGTGGTTTTTCAACACTAACACAGGTGCGAAAAGTGTTTTTTCAACACTAACACAAGTGCGAAAAGTGGTTTTTCAACACTATCACAAGTGCAAAAAGTGTTTTTTCCACACTAATACAAGTGCAAAAGTGGTTTCCTGCACCAACACAAGTGCGAAAAGTGCTTTTTCAACACTAACACAAGTGCGAAAAGTGGTTTTTCAACACTAACACAAGTGCGAAAAGTGTTTTTTCCACACTAATACAAGTGCAAAAGTGGTTTCCTGCACCAACACAAGTGCGAAAAGTGGTTTTTCAACACTAACACAAGTGTGAAAAGTGGTTTTTCAACACTAACACAAGTGCAAAAAGTGGTTTTTCCACACTAGTACAAGTGCAAAAGTGGTTTCCTGCACCAACACAAGTGCGAAAATTGGTTTTTCAACACTAACACAAGTGCGAAAGTGGGTTTTCCACACTAATACAAGTGCAAAAGTGGTTTCCTGCACCAACACAAGTGCGAAAAGTGGTTTTTCAACACTAACACAAGTGCGAAAAGTGGTTTTTCAACACTATCACAAGTGCAAAAAGTGTTTTTTCCACACTAATACAAGTGCAAAAGTGGTTGCCTGCACCAACACAAGTGCGAAAAGTGGTTTTTAAACACTAACACAAGTGCGAAAAGTGGTTTTTCAACACTAACACAAGTGCGAAAAGTGGTTTTTCAACACTAACACAAGTGCGAAAAGTGGTTTTTCAACACTAACACAAGTGCGAAAAGTGGTTTTTCCACACTAATACAAGTGCAAAAGTGGTTTCCTGCACCAACACAAGTGCGAAAAGTGGTTTTTCAACACTAACACAAGTGCAAAAAGTGGTTTTTCAACACTATCACAAGTGCAAAAAGTGTTTTTCCACACTAATACAAGTGCAAAAGTGGTTTCCTGCACCAACACAAGTGCGAAAAGTGGTTTTTCAACACTAACACAAGTGCGAAAAGTGGTTTTTCAACACTAACACAAGTGCGAAAAGTGGTTTTTCAACACTAACACAAGTGCGAAAAGTGGTTTTTCCACACTAATACAAGTGCAAAAGTGGTTTCCTGTACCAACACAAGTGCAAAAAGTGGTTTTTCGACAATAACACAAGTGCGAAAAGTGGTTTTTCAACATTATCACAAGTGCAAAAAGTGTTTTTTCAACACTAATACAAGTGCAAAAGTGGTTTCCTGCACCAACACAAGTGCGAAAAGTGGTTTTTCGACACTAACACAAGTGCGAAAAGTGGTTTTTCAACACTATCACAAGTGCAAAAAGTGTTTTTTCCACACTAATACAAGTGCAAAAGTGGTTTCCTGCACCAACACAAGTGCGAAAAGTGGTTTTTCAACACTAACACAAGTGCGAAAAGTGGTTTTTCAACACTAACACAAGTGCGAAAAGTGGTTTTTCCACACTAATACAAGTGCCAAAGTGGTTTCCTGCACCAACACAAGTGTGAAAAGTGGTCTTTCAACACTAACACAAGTGCGAAAAGTGGTTTTTCAACACTAACACAAGTGCGAAAAGTGGTTTTTCAACACTAACACAAGTGCGAAAAGTGGTTTTTCAACACTAACACAAGTGCGAAAAGTGGTTTTTCAACACTAACACAAGTGCGAAAAGTGGTTTTTCAACACTAACACAAGTGCAAAAAGTGGTTTTTCCACACTAATACAAGTGCAAAAGTGGTTGCCTGCACCAACTCAAGTGCGAAAATTGGTTTTTCAACACTAACACAAGTGCGAAAGTGGGTTTTCCACACTAATACAAGTGCAAAAGTGGTTTCCTGCACCAACACAAGTGCGAAAAGTGGTTTTTCAACACTAACACAAGTGCGAAAAGTGGTTTTTCAACACTATCACAAGTGCAAAAAGTGTTTTTTCCACACTAATACAAGTGCAAAAGTGGTTTCCTGCACCAACACAAGTGCGAAAAGTGGTTTTTAAACACTAACACAAGTGCGAAAAGTGGTTTTTCAACACTAACACAAGTGCGAAAAGTGGTTTTTCAACACTAACACAAGTGCGAAAAGTGGTTTTTCAACACTAACACAAGTGCGAAAAGTGGTTTTTCCACACTAATACAAGTGCAAAAGTGGTTTCCTGCACCAACACAAGTGCGAAAAGTGGTTTTTCAACACTAACACAAGTGCGAAAAATGGTTTTTCAACACTATCACAAGTGCAAAAAGTGTTTTTTCCACACTAATACAAGTGCAAAAGTGGTTTCCTGCACCAACACAAGTGCGAAAAGTGGTTTTTCAACACTAACACAAGTGCGAAAAGTGGTTTTTCAACACTAACACAAGTGCGAAAAGTGGTTTTTCCACACTAATACAAGTGCAAAAGTGGTTTCCTGCACCAACACAAGTGCGAAAAGTGGTTTTTCCACACTAATACAAGCGCAAAAGTGGTTTCCTGCACCAACACAAGTGCGAAAAGTGGTTTTTCAACACTAACACAAGTGCGAAAAGTGGTTTTTCAACACTAACACAAGTGCAAAAAGTGTTTTTTCAACACTAACACAAGTGCGAAAAGTGGTTTTTCCACACTAATACAAGTGCAAAAGTGGTTTCCTGCACCAACAAAAGTGCGAAAATTGGTTTTTCAACACTAACACAAGTGCGAAAGTGGGTTTTCCACACTAATACAAGTGCAAAAGTGGTTTCCTGCACCAACACAAGTGCGAAAAGTGGTTTTTAAACACTAACACAAGTGCGAAAAGTGGTTTTTCAACACTAACACAAGTGCAAAAAGTGGTTTTTCCACACTAATACAAGTGCAAAAGTGGTTTCCTGCACCAACACAAGTGCGAAAAGTGGTTTTTCAACACCAACACAAGTGCGAAAAGTGGTTTTCAACACTAACACAGGTGCGAAAAGTGGTTTTTCAACACTAACACAAGTGCGAAAAGTGGTTTTTCAACACTAACAAGTGCGAAAAGTGGTTTTTCCACACTAATACAAGTGTAAAAGTGGTTTCCTACACCAACACAAGTGCGAAAAGTGGTTTTTCAACACTAAAACAAGTGCGAAAAGTGGTTTTTCAACACTATCACAAGTGCAAAAAGTGTTTTTTCCACACTAGCACAAGTGCGAAAAGTGGTTTTTCAACACCAACACAAGTGCGAAAAGTGGTTTTTCAACACTAACACAGGTGCGAAAAGTGGTTTTTCAACACTAACACAAGTGCAAAAAGTGGTTTCCTGCACCAACACAAGTGCGAAAAGTGGTTTTCAACACTAACACAAGTGCGAAAAGTGGTTTTTCAACACCAACACAAGTGCGAAAAGTGGTTTTTCAACACCAACACAAGTGCGAAAAGTGGTTTTTCAACACTAACACAGGTGCGAAAAGTGGTTTTTCAACACTAACACAAGTGCGAAAAGTGGTTTTTCAACACTAACACAAGTGCGAAAAGTGGTTTTTCCACACTAATACAAGTGCAAAAGTGGTTTTCTGCACCAACACAAGTGCGAAAAGTGGTTTTTCAACACTAACACAAGTGTGAAAAGTGGTTTTCAACACTATCACAAGTGCAAAAAGTGTTTTTTCCACACTAATACAAGTGCAAAAGTGGTTTCCTGCACCAACACAAGTGCGAAAAGTGGTTTTTCAACACTAACACAAGTGCGAAAAGTGGTTTTTCAACACTATCACAAGTGCAAAAAGTGTTTTTTCCACACTAATACAAGTGCAAAAGTGGTTTCCTGCACCAACACAAGTGCAAAAAGTGGTTTTTCAACACTAACACAAGTGCGAAAAGTGGTTTTTCAACACTAACACAAGTGCGAAAAGTGGTTTTTCAACACCAACACAAGTGCGAAAAGTGGTTTTTCCACACTAATACAAGTGCAAAAGTGGTTTCCTGCACCAACACAAGTGCGAAAAGTGGTTTTTCAACACTAACACAAGTGCGAAAAGTGGTTTTTCAACACTAACACAAGTGCGAAAAGTGTTTTTTCCACACTAATACAAGTGCAAAAGTGGTTTCCTGCACCAACACAAGTGCGAAAAGTGGTTTTTCAACACTAACACAAGTGCGAAAAGTGGTTTTTCAACACTAACACAAGTGCGAAAAGTGCTTTTTCCACACTAATACAAGTGCAAAAGTGGTTTCCTTCACCAACACAAGTGCGAAAAGTGGTTTTTCAACAATAACACAAGTGCGAAAAGTGGTTTTTCAACACTATCACAAGTGCAAAAAGTGTTTTTTCCACACTAATACAAGTGCAAAAGTTGTTTCCTGCACCAACACAAGTGCGAAAAGTGGTTTTTCAACACTAACACAAGTGCGAAAAGTGGTTTTTCCACACTAATAGAAGTGCAAAAGTGGTTTCCTGCACCAACACAAGTGCGAAAAGTGGTTTTTCAACACTAACACAAGTGCGAAAAGTGGTTTTTCAACACTATCACAAGTGCAAAAAGTGTTTTTTCCACACTAATACAAGTGCAAAAGTGGTTTCCTGCACCAACACAAGTGCGAAAAGTGGTTTTTCAACACTAACACAAGTGCAAAAAGTGGTTTTTCAACACTAACACAAGTGCGAAAAGTGGTTTTTCAACACTAACACAAGTGCGAAAAGTGGTTTTTCAACACTAACACAAGTGCGAAAAGTGGTTTTTCCACACTAATACAAGTGCAAAAGTGGTTTCCTGCACCAACACAAGTGCGAAAAGTGGTTTTTCAACACTAACACAAGTGCAAAAAGTGGTTTTTCAACACTATCACAAGTGCAAAAAGTGTTTTTTCCACACTAATACAAGTGCAAAAGTGGTTTCCTGCACCAACACAAGTGCGAAAAGTGCTTTTTCAACACTTACACAAGTGCGAAAAGTGGTTTTTCAACACTAACACAAGTGCGAAAAGTGTTTTTTCCACACTAATACAAGTGCAAAAGTGGTTTCCTGCACCAACACAAGTGCGAAAAGTGGTTTTTCAACACTAACACAAGTGTGAAAAGTGGTTTTTCAACACTAACACAAGTGCGAAAAGTGGTTTTTCAACACTAACACAAGTGCGAAAAGTGGTTTCCTGCACCAACACAAGTGCGAAAAGTGGTTTTCAACACTAACACAAGAGCAAAAAGTGGTTTTTCAACACCAACACAAGTGCGAAAAGTGGTTTTTCAATACTAACACAGGTGCGAAAAGTGGTTTTTCAACACTAACACAAGTGCGAAAAGTGGTTTTTCAACACTAACACAAGTGCGAAAAGTGGTTTTTCCACACTAATACAAGTGCAAAAGTGGTTTTCTGCACCAACACAAGTGCGAAAAGTGGTTTTTCAACACTAACACAAGTGCGAAAAGTGGTTTTTCAACACTATCACAAGTGCAAAAAGTGTTTTTTCCACACTAATACAAGTGCAAAAGTGGTTTCCTGCACCAACACAAGTGCGAAAAGTGGTTTTTCAACACTAACACAAGTGCGAAAAGTGGTTTTTCAACACTATCACAAGTGCAAAAAGTGTTTTTTCCACACTAATACAAGTGCAAAAGTGGTTTCCTGCACCAACACAAGTGCGAAAAGTGGTTTTTCAACACTAACACAAGTGCGAAAAGTGGTTTTTCAACACTAACACAAGTGCGAAAAGTGGTTTTTCAACACCAACACAAGTGCGAAAAGTGGTTTTTCCACACGAAAACAAGTGCAAAAGTGGTTTCCTGCACCAACACAAGTGCGAAAAGTGGTTTTTCAACACTAACACAAGTGCGAAAAGTGGTTTTTCAACACTAACACAAGTGCGAAAAGTGGTTTTTCAACACTAACACAAGTGCGAAAAGTGTTTTTTCCACACTAATACAAGTGCAAAAGTGGTTTCCTGCACCAACACAAGTGCGAAAAGTGGTTTTTCAACACTAACACAAGTGCGAAAAGTGGTTTTTCAACACTAACACAAGTGCGAAAAGTGCTTTTTCCACACTAATACAAGTGCAAAAGTGGTTTCCTTCACCAACACAAGTGCGAAAAGTGGTTTTTCAACACTAACACAAGTGCGAAAAGTGGTTTTTCAACACTATCACAAGTGCAAAAAGTGTTTTTTCCACACTAATACAAGTGCAAAAGTTGTTTCCTGCACCAACACAAGTGCGAAAAGTGGTTTTTCAACACTAACACAAGTGCGAAAAGTGGTTTTTCCACACTAATAGAAGTGCAAAAGTGGTTTCCTGCACCAACACAAGTGCGAAAAGTGGTTTTTCAACACTAACACAAGTGCGAAAAGTGGTTTTTCAACACTATCACAAGTGCAAAAAGTGTTTTTTCCACACTAATACAAGTGCAAAAGTGGTTTCCTGCACCAACACAAGTGCGAAAAGTGGTTTTTCAACACTAACACAAGTGCAAAAAGTGGTTTTTCAACACTAACACAAGTGCGAAAAGTGGTTTTTCAACACTAACACAAGTGCGAAAAGTGGTTTTCAACAATAACACAAGTGCGAAAAGTGGTTTTTCCACACTAATACAAGTGCAAAAGTGGTTTCCTGCACCAACACAAGTGCGAAAAGTGGTTTTTCAACACTAACACAAGTGCAAAAAGTGGTTTTTCAACACTATCACAAGTGCAAAAAGTGTTTTTTCCACACTAATACAAGTGCAAAAGTGGTTTCCTGCACCAACACAAGTGCGAAAAGTGCTTTTTCAACACTAACACAAGTGCGAAAAGTGGTTTTTCAACACTAACACAAGTGCGAAAAGTGTTTTTTCCACACTAATACAAGTGCAAAAGTGGTTTCCTGCACCAACACAAGTGCGAAAAGTGGTTTTTCAACATTAACACAAGTGCGAAAAGTGGTTTTTCAACACTAACACAAGTGCGAAAAGTGGTTTTTCAACACTAACACAAGTGCAAAAAGTGGTTTTTCCACACTAGTACAAGTGCAAAAGTGGTTTCCTGCACCAACACAAGTGCGAAAATTGGTTTTTCAACACTAACACAAGTGCGAAAGTGGGTTTTTCACACTAATACAAGTGCAAAAGTGGTTTCCTGCACCAACACAAGTGTAAAAAGTGGTTTTTCAACACTAACACAAGTGCGAAAAGTGGTTTTTCAACACTATCACAAGTGCAAAAAGTGTTTTTTCCACACTAATACAAGTGCAAAAGTGGTTGCCTGCACCAACACAAGTGCGAAAAGTGGTTTTTCAACACTAACACAAGTGCGAAAAGTGGGTTTTCAACACTAACACAAGTGCGAAAAGTGGTTTTTCAACACTAACACAAGTGCGAAAAGTGGTTTTTCCACACTAACACAAGTGCGAAAAGTGGTTTTTCCACACTAATACAAGTGCAAAAGTGGTTTCCTGCACCAACACAAGTGCGAAAAGTGGTTTTTCAACACTAACACAAGTGCGAAAAGTGGTTTTTCAACACTATCACAAGTGCAAAAAGTGTTTTTTCCACACTAATACAAGTGCAAAAGTGGTTTCCTGCACCAACACAAGTGCGAAAAGTGGTTTTTCAACACTAACACAAGTGCGAAAAGTGGTTTTTCAACACTAACACAAGTGCGAAAAGTGGTTTTTCAACACTAACACAAGTGCGAAAAGTGGTTTTTCCACACTAATACAAGTGCAAAAGTGGTTTCCTGTACCAACACAAGTGCAAAAAGTGGTTTTTCGACACTAACACAAGTGCGAAAAGTGGTTTTTCAACATTATCACAAGTGCAAAAAGTGTTTTTTCCACACTAATACAAGTGCAAAAGTGGTTTCCTGCACCAACACAAGTGCGAAAAGTGGTTTTTCAACACTAACACAAGTGCGAAAAGTGGTTTTTCAACACTATCACAAGTGCGAAAAGTGGTTTTTCCACACTAATACAAGTGCAAAAGTGGTTTCCTGCACCAACACAAGTGCGAAAAGTGGTTTTTCAACACTAACACAAGTGCGAAAAGTGGTTTTTCAACACTAACACAAGTGCGAAAAGTGGTTTTTCAACACTAACACAAGTGCGAAAAGTGGTTTTTCCACACTAATACAAGTGCAAAAGTGGTTTCCTGTACCAACACAAGTGCAAAAAGTGGTTTTTCGACACTAACACAAGTGCGAAAAGTGGTTTTTCAACACTATCACAAGTGCAAAAAGTGTTTTTTCCACACTAATACAAGTGCAAAAGTGGTTTCCTGCACCAACACAAGTGCGAAAAGTGGTTTTTCAACACTAACACAAGTGCGAAAAGTGGTTTTTCAACACTAACACAAGTGCGAAAAGTGGTTTTTCCACAATAATACAAGTGCCAAAGTGGTTTCCTGCACCAACACAAGTGTGAAAAGTGGTCTTTCAACACTAACACAAGTGCGAAAAGTGGTTTTTCAACACTAACACAAGTGCGAAAAGTGGTTTTTCAACACTAACACAAGTGCGAAAAGTGGTTTTTCAACACTAACACAAGTGCGAAAAGTGGTTTTTCAACACTAACACAAGTGCGAAAAGTGGTTTTTCAACACTAACACAAGTGCAAAAAGTGGTTTTTCCACACTAATACAAGTGCAAAAGTGGTTGCCTGCACCAACTCAAGTGCGAAAATTGGTTTTTCAACACTAACACAAGTGCGAAAGTGGGTTTTCCACACTAATACAAGTGCAAAAGTGGTTTCCTGCACCAACACAAGTGCGAAAAGTGGTTTTTCAACACTAACACAAGTGCGAAAAGTGGTTTTTCAACACTATCACAAGTGCAAAAAGTGTTTTTTCCACAATAATACAAGTGCAAAAGTGGTTTCCTGCACCAACACAAGTGCGAAAAGTGGTTTTTAAACACTAACACAAGTGCGAAAAGTGGTTTTTCAACACTAACACAAGTGCGAAAAGTGGTTTTTCAACACTAACACAAGTGCGAAAAGTGGTTTTTCAACACTAACACAAGTGCGAAAAGTGGTTTTTCCACACTAATACAAGTGCAAAAGTGGTTTCCTGCACCAACACAAGTGCGAAAAGTGGTTTTTCAACACTAACACAAGTGCTAAAAATGGTTTTTCAACACTATCACAAGTGCAAAAAGTGTTTTTTCCACACTAATACAAGTGCAAAAGTGGTTTCCTGCACCAACACAAGTGCGAAAAGTGGTTTTTCAACACTAACACAAGTGCGAAAAGTGGTTTTTCAACACTAACACAAGTGCGAAAAGTGGTTTTTCCACACTAATACAAGTGCAAAAGTGGTTTCCTGCACCAACACAAGTGCGAAAAGTGGTTTTTCCACACTAATACAAGCGCAAAAGTGGTTTCCTGCACCAACACAAGTGCGAAAAGTGGTTTTTCAACACTAACACAAGTGCGAAAAGTGGTTTTTCAACACTAACACAAGTGCAAAAAGTGTTTTTTCAACACTAACACAAGTGCGAAAAGTGGTTTTTCCACACTAATACAAGTGCAAAAGTGGTTTCCTGCACCAACAAAAGTGCGAAAATTGGTTTTTCAACACTAACACAAGTGCGAAAGTGGGTTTTCCACACTAATACAAGTGCAAAAGTGGTTTCCTGCACCAACACAAGTGCGAAAAGTGGTTTTTAAACACTAACACAAGTGCGAAAAGTGTTTTTTCAACACTAACACAAGTGCAAAAAGTGGTTTTTCCACACTAATACAAGTGCAAAAGTGGTTTCCTGCACCAACACAAGTGCGAAAAGTGGTTTTTCAACACCAACACAAGTGCGAAAAGTGGTTTTCAACACTAACACAGGTGCGAAAAGTGGTTTTTCAACACTAACACAAGTGCGAAAAGTGGTTTTTCAACACTAACAAGTGCGAAAAGTGGTTTTTCCACACTAATACAAGTGTAAAAGTAGTTTCCTACACCAACACAAGTGCGAAAAGTGGTTTTTCAACACTAAAACAAGTGCGAAAAGTGGTTTTTCAACACTATCACAAGTGCAAAAAGTGTTTTTTCCACACTAGCACAAGTGCGAAAAGTGGTTTTTCAACACCAACACAAGTGCGAAAAGTGGTTTTTCAACACTAAAACAAGTGCGAAAAGTGGTTTTTCAACACTATCACAAGTGCAAAAAGTGTTTTTTCCACACTAACACAAGTGCGAAAAGTGGTTTTTCCACACTAATACAAGTGCAAAAGTGGTTTCCTGCACCAACACAAGTGCGAAAAGTGGTTTTTCAACACTAACACAAGTGCGAAAAGTGGTTTTTCAACACTATCACAAGTGCAAAAAGTGTTTTTTCCACACTAATACAAGTGCAAAAGTGGTTTCCTGCACCAACACAAGTGCGAAAAATGGTTTTTCAACACTAACACAAGTGCGAAAAGTGGTTTTTCAACACTAACACAAGTGCGAAAAGTGGTTTTTCAACACTAACACAAGTGCGAAAAGTGGTTTTTCCACACTAATACAAGTGCAAAAGTGGTTTCCTGTACCAACACAAGTGCAAAAAGTGGTTTTTCGACACTAACACAAGTGCGAAAAGTGGTTTTTCAACATTATCACAAGTGCAAAAAGTGTTTTTTCCACACTAATACAAGTGCAAAAGTGGTTTCCTGCACCAACACAAGTGCGAAAAGTGGTTTTTCAACACTAACACAAGTGCGAAAAGTGGTTTTTTCAACACTATCACAAGTGCGAAAAGTGGTTTTTCCACACTAATACAAGTGCAAAAGTGGTTTCCTGCACCAACACAAGTGCGAAAAGTGGTTTTTCAACACTAACACAAGTGCGAAAAGTGGTTTTTCAACACTAACACAAGTGCGAAAAGTGGTTTTTCAACACTAACACAAGTGCGAAGAAAGTGGTTTTTCCACACTAATACAAGTGCAAAAGTGGTTTCCTGTACCAACACAAGTGCAAAAAGTGGTTTTTCGACACTAACACAAGTGCGAAAAGTGGTTTTTCAACACTATCACAAGTGCAAAAAGTGTTTTTTCCACACTAATACAAGTGCAAAAGTGGTTTCCTGCACCAACACAAGTGCGAAAAGTGGTTTTTCAACACTAACACAAGTGCGAAAAGTGGTTTTTCAACACTAACACAAGTGCGAAAAGTGGTTTTTCCACACTAATACAAGTGCCAAAGTGGTTTCCTGCACCAACACAAGTGTGAAAAGTGGTCTTTCAACACTAACACAAGTGCGAAAAGTGGTTTTTCAACACTAACACAAGTGCGAAAAGTGGTTTTTCAACACTAACACAAGTGCGAAAAGTGGTTTTTCAACACTAACACAAGTGCGAAAAGTGGTTTTTTCAACACTAACACAAGTGCGAAAAGTGGTTTTTCAACACTAACACAAGTGCAAAAAGTGGTTTTTCCACACTAATACAAGTGCAAAAGTGGTTGCCTGCACCAACTCAAGTGCGAAAATTGGTTTTTCAACACTAACACAAGTGCGAAAGTGGGTTTTCCACACTAATACAAGTGCAAAAGTGGTTTCCTGCACCAACACAAGTGCGAAAAGTGGTTTTTCAACACTAACACAAGTGCGAAAAGTGGTTTTTTCAACACTATCACAAGTGCAAAAAGTGTTTTTTCCACACTAATACAAGTGCAAAAGTGGTTTCCTGCACCAACACAAGTGCGAAAAGTGGTTTTTAAACACTAACACAAGTGCGAAAAGTGGTTTTTCAACACTAACACAAGTGCGAAAAGTGGTTTTTCAACACTAACACAAGTGCGAAAAGTGGTTTTTCAACACTAACACAAGTGCGAAAAGTGGTTTTTCCACACTAATACAAGTGCAAAAGTGGTTTCCTGCACCAACACAAGTGCGAAAAGTGGTTTTTCAACACTAACACAAGTGCTAAAAATGGTTTTTCAACACTATCACAAGTGCAAAAAGTGTTTTTTCCACACTAATACAAGTGCAAAAGTGGTTTCCTGCACCAACACAAGTGCGAAAAGTGGTTTTTTCAACACTAACACAAGTGCGAAAAGTGGTTTTTCAACACTAACACAAGTGCGAAAAGTGGTTTTTCCACACTAATACAAGTGCAAAAGTGGTTTCCTGCACCAACACAAGTGCGAAAAGTGGTTTTTTCCACACTAATACAAGCGCAAAAGTGGTTTCCTGCACCAACACAAGTGCGAAAAGTGGTTTTCAACACTAACACAAGTGCGAAAAGTGGTTTTTCAACACTAACACAAGTGCGAAAAGTGGTTTTTCCACACTAATACAAGTGCAAAAGTGGTTTCCTGTACCAACACAAGTGCAAAAAGTGGTTTTTCGACACTAACACAAGTGCGAAAAAGTGGTTTTTTCAACATTATCACAAGTGCAAAAAGTGTTTTTTTCCACACTAATACAAGTGCAAAAGTGGTTTCCTGCACCAACACAAGTGCGAAAAGTGGTTTTTCAACACTAACACAAGTGCGAAAAGTGGTTTTTCAACACTATCACAAGTGCGAAAAGTGGGTTTTTCCACACTAATACAAGTGCAAAAGTGGTTTCCTGCACCAACACAAGTGCGAAAAGTGGTTTTTCAACACTAACACAAGTGCGAAAAGTGGTTTTTCAACACTAACACAAGTGCGAAAAGTGGTTTTTCAACACTAACACAAGTGCGAAAAGTGGTTTTTCAACACTAACACAAGTGCTAAAAATGGTTTTTTCAACACTATCACAAGTGCAAAAAGTGTTTTTTCCACACTAATACAAGTGCAAAAGTGGTTTCCTGCACCAACACAAGTGCGAAAAGTGGTTTTTCAACACTAACACAAGTGCGAAAAGTGGTTTTTCAACACTAACACAAGTGCGAAAAGTGGTTTTTCCACACTAATACAAGTGCAAAAGTGGTTTCCTGCACCAACACAAGTGCGAAAAGTGGTTTTTCCACACTAATACAAGCGCAAAAGTGGTTTCCTGCACCAACACAAGTGCGAAAAGTGGTTTTTCAACACTAACACAAGTGCGAAAAGTGGTTTTTTCAACACTAACACAAGTGCAAAAAGTGTTTTTTCAACACTAACACAAGTGCGAAAAGTGGTTTTTCAACACTATCACAAGTGCAAAAAGTGTTTTTTCCACACTAATACAAGTGCAAAAGTGGTTTCCTGCACCAACACAAGTGCGAAAAGTGGTTTTTCAACACTAACACAAGTGCAAAAAGTGGTTTTTCAACACTAACACAAGTGCGAAAAGTGGTTTTTCAACACTAACACAAGTGCGAAAAGTGGTTTTCAACACTAACACAAGTGCGAAAAGTGGTTTTTCCACACTAATACAAGTGCAAAAGTGGTTTCCTGCACCAACACAAGTGCGAAAAGTGGTTTTTCAACACTAACACAAGTGCGAAAAGTGGTTTTTCAACACTATCACAAGTGCAAAAAGTGTTTTTTCCACACTAATACAAGTGCAAAAGTGGTTTCCTGCACCAACACAAGTGCGAAAAGTGGTTTTTCAACACTAACACAAGTGCGAAAAGTGGTTTCCTGCACCAACACAAGTGCGAAAAGTGGTTTTTTCAACACTAACACAAGTGCGAAAAGTGGTTTTTCAACACTAACACAAGTGCGAAAAGTGGTTTTTCAACACTAACACAAGTGCGAAAAGTGGTTTTTCCACACTAATACAAGTGCAAAAGTGGTTTCCTGCACCAACACAAGTGCGAAAAGTGGTTTTTCAACACTAACACAAGTGCAAAAAGTGGTTTTTCAACACTATCACAAGTGCAAAAAGTGTTTTTTCCACACTAATACAAGTGCAAAAGTGGTTTCCTGCACCAACACAAGTGCGAAAAGTGCTTTTTCAACACTAACACAAGTGCGAAAAGTGGTTTTTCAACACTAACACAAGTGCGAAAAGTGTTTTTTTCCACACTAATACAAGTGCAAAAGTGGTTTCCTGCACCAACACAAGTGCGAAAAGTGGTTTTTTCAACATTAACACAAGTGCGAAAAGTGGTTTTTCAACACTAACACAAGTGCGAAAAGTGGTTTTTCAACACTAACACAAGTGCAAAAAGTGGTTTTTCCACACTAGTACAAGTGCAAAAGTGGTTTCCTGCACCAACACAAGTGCGAAAATTGGTTTTTCAACACTAACACAAGTGCGAAAGTGGGTTTTTCACACTAATACAAGTGCAAAAGTGGTTTCCTGCACCAACACAAGTGTAAAAAGTGGTTTTTTCAACACTAACACAAGTGCGAAAAGTGGTTTTTCAACACTATCACAAGTGCAAAAAGTGTTTTTTCCACACTAATACAAGTGCAAAAGTGGTTGCCTGCACCAACACAAGTGCGAAAAGTGGTTTTTCAACACTAACACAAGTGCGAAAAGTGGGTTTTCAACACTAACACAAGTGCGAAAAAGTGGTTTTTCAACACTAACACAAGTGCGAAAAAGTGGTTTTTCCACACTAACACAAGTGCGAAAAGTGGTTTTTCCACACTAATACAAGTGCAAAAGTGGTTTCCTGCACCAACACAAGTGCGAAAAGTGGTTTTTCAACACTAACACAAGTGCGAAAAAGTGGTTTTTCAACACTATCACAAGTGCAAAAAGTGTTTTTTTCCACACTAATACAAGTGCAAAAGTGGTTTCCTGCACCAACACAAGTGCGAAAAGTGGTTTTTCAACACTAACACAAGTGCGAAAAGTGGTTTTTCAACACTAACACAAGTGCGAAAAGTGGTTTTTTCAACACTAACACAAGTGCGAAAAGTGGTTTTTCCACACTAATACAAGTGCAAAAGTGGTTTCCTGTACCAACACAAGTGCAAAAAGTGGTTTTTTCGACACTAACACAAGTGCGAAAAGTGGTTTTTCAACATTATCACAAGTGCAAAAAGTGTTTTTTCCACACTAATACAAGTGCAAAAGTGGTTTCCTGCACCAACACAAGTGCGAAAAGTGGTTTTTCAACACTAACACAAGTGCGAAAAGTGGTTTTTCAACACTATCACAAGTGCGAAAAGTGGTTTTTCCACACTAATACAAGTGCAAAAGTGGTTTCCTGCACCAACACAAGTGCGAAAAGTGGTTTTTCAACACTAACACAAGTGCGAAAAGTGGTTTTTCAACACTAACACAAGTGCGAAAAGTGGTTTTTCAACACTAACACAAGTGCGAAAAGTGGTTTTTCCACACTAATACAAGTGCAAAAGTGGTTTCCTGTACCAACACAAGTGCAAAAAGTGGTTTTTCGACACTAACACAAGTGCGAAAAGTGGTTTTTCAACACTATCACAAGTGCAAAAAGTGTTTTTTTCCACACTAATACAAGTGCAAAAGTGGTTTCCTGCACCAACACAAGTGCGAAAAGTGGTTTTTCAACACTAACACAAGTGCGAAAAAGTGGTTTTTCAACACTAACACAAGTGCGAAAAGTGGTTTTTCCACACTAATACAAGTGCCAAAGTGGTTTCCTGCACCAACACAAGTGTGAAAAGTGGTCTTTCAACACTAACACAAGTGCGAAAAGTGGTTTTTCAACACTAACACAAGTGCGAAAAGTGGTTTTTCAACACTAACACAAGTGCGAAAAGTGGTTTTTCAACACTAACACAAGTGCGAAAAGTGGTTTTTCAACACTAACACAAGTGCGAAAAGTGGTTTTTCAACACTAACACAAGTGCAAAAAGTGGTTTTTCCACACTAATACAAGTGCAAAAGTGGTTGCCTGCACCAACTCAAGTGCGAAAATTGGTTTTTCAACACTAACACAAGTGCGAAAGTGGGTTTTCCACACTAATACAAGTGCAAAAGTGGTTTCCTGCACCAACACAAGTGCGAAAAGTGGTTTTTCAACACTAACACAAGTGCGAAAAGTGGTTTTTCAACACTATCACAAGTGCAAAAAGTGTTTTTTTCCACAATAATACAAGTGCAAAAGTGGTTTCCTGCACCAACACAAGTGCGAAAAGTGGTTTTTAAACACTAACACAAGTGCGAAAAGTGGTTTTTTCAACACTAACACAAGTGCGAAAAGTGGTTTTTCAACACTAACACAAGTGCGAAAAGTGGTTTTTCAACACTAACACAAGTGCGAAAAGTGGTTTTTCCACACTAATACAAGTGCAAAAGTGGTTTCCTGCACCAACACAAGTGCGAAAAGTGGTTTTTCAACACTAACACAAGTGCTAAAAATGGTTTTTTCAACACTATCACAAGTGCAAAAAGTGTTTTTTCCACACTAATACAAGTGCAAAAGTGGTTTCCTGCACCAACACAAGTGCGAAAAGTGGTTTTTCAACACTAACACAAGTGCGAAAAGTGGTTTTTCAACACTAACACAAGTGCGAAAAGTGGTTTTTCCACACTAATACAAGTGCAAAAGTGGTTTCCTGCACCAACACAAGTGCGAAAAGTGGTTTTTCCACACTAATACAAGCGCAAAAAGTGGTTTCCTGCACCAACACAAGTGCGAAAAGTGGTTTTTCAACACTAACACAAGTGCGAAAAGTGGTTTTTCAACACTAACACAAGTGCAAAAAGTGTTTTTTCAACACTAACACAAGTGCGAAAAGTGGTTTTTCCACACTAATACAAGTGCAAAAGTGGTTTCCTGCACCAACAAAAGTGCGAAAATTGGTTTTTCAACACTAACACAAGTGCGAAAGTGGGTTTTCCACACTAATACAAGTGCAAAAGTGGTTTCCTGCACCAACACAAGTGCGAAAAGTGGTTTTTAAACACTAACACAAGTGCGAAAAGTGTTTTTTCAACACTAACACAAGTGCAAAAAAGTGGTTTTTCCACACTAATACAAGTGCAAAAGTGGTTTCCTGCACCAACACAAGTGCGAAAAGTGGTTTTTCAACACCAACACAAGTGCGAAAAGTGGTTTTCAACACTAACACAGGTGCGAAAAGTGGTTTTTTCAACACTAACACAAGTGCGAAAAGTGGTTTTTCAACACTAACAAGTGCGAAAAGTGGTTTTTCCACACTAATACAAGTGTAAAAGTAGTTTCCTACACCAACACAAGTGCGAAAAGTGGTTTTTCAACACTAAAACAAGTGCGAAAAGTGGTTTTTCAACACTATCACAAGTGCAAAAAGTGTTTTTTCCACACTAGCACAAGTGCGAAAAGTGGTTTTTCAACACCAACACAAGTGCGAAAAGTGGTTTTTCAACACTAAAAACAAGTGCGAAAAGTGGTTTTTCAACACTATCACAAGTGCAAAAAGTGTTTTTTCCACACTAACACAAGTGCGAAAAGTGGTTTTTTCCACACTAATACAAGTGCAAAAGTGGTTTCCTGCACCAACACAAGTGCGAAAAGTGGTTTTTCAACACTAACACAAGTGCGAAAAGTGGTTTTTCAACACTATCACAAGTGCAAAAAAGTGTTTTTTCCACACTAATACAAGTGCAAAAGTGGTTTCCTGCACCAACACAAGTGCGAAAAATGGTTTTTCAACACTAACACAAGTGCGAAAAGTGGTTTTTCAACACTAACACAAGTGCGAAAAGTGTTTTTTCAACACTAACACAAGTGCGAAAAGTGGTTTTTCCACACTAATACAAGTGCAAAAGTGGTTTCCTGTACCAACACAAGTGCAAAAAGTGGTTTTTCGACACTAACACAAGTGCGAAAAGTGGTTTTTCAACATTATCACAAGTGCAAAAAGTGTTTTTTCCACACTAATACAAGTGCAAAAGTGGTTTCCTGCACCAACACAAGTGCGAAAAGTGGTTTTTCAACACTAACACAAGTGCGAAAAGTGGTTTTTCAACACTATCACAAGTGCGAAAAGTGGTTTTTCCACACTAATACAAGTGCAAAAGTGGTTTCCTGCACCAACACAAGTGCGAAAAGTGGTTTTTCAACACTAACACAAGTGCGAAAAGTGGTTTTTCAACACTAACACAAGTGCGAAAAGTGGTTTTTCAACACTAACACAAGTGCGAAAAGTGGTTTTTCCACACTAATACAAGTGCAAAAGTGGTTTCCTGTACCAACACAAGTGCAAAAAGTGGTTTTTCGACACTAACACAAGTGCGAAAAGTGGTTTTTCAACACTATCACAAGTGCAAAAAGTGTTTTTTCCACACTAATACAAGTGCAAAAGTGGTTTCCTGCACCAACACAAGTGCGAAAAGTGGTTTTTTCAACACTAACACAAGTGCGAAAAGTGGTTTTTTCAACACTAACACAAGTGCGAAAAGTGGTTTTTCCACACTAATACAAGTGCCAAAGTGGTTTCCTGCACCAACACAAGTGTGAAAAGTGGTCTTTCAACACTAACACAAGTGCGAAAAGTGGTTTTTCAACACTAACACAAGTGCGAAAAGTGGTTTTTCAACACTAACACAAGTGCGAAAAGTGGTTTTTTCAACACTAACACAAGTGCGAAAAGTGGTTTTTCAACACTAACACAAGTGCGAAAAGTGGTTTTTCAACACTAACACAAGTGCAAAAAGTGGTTTTTCCACACTAATACAAGTGCAAAAGTGGTTGCCTGCACCAACTCAAGTGCGAAAATTGGTTTTTCAACACTAACACAAGTGCGAAAGTGGGTTTTCCACACTAATACAAGTGCAAAAGTGGTTTCCTGCACCAACACAAGTGCGAAAAGTGGTTTTTCAACACTAACACAAGTGCGAAAAGTGGTTTTTCAACACTATCACAAGTGCAAAAAGTGTTTTTTTCCACACTAATACAAGTGCAAAAGTGGTTTCCTGCACCAACACAAGTGCGAAAAGTGGTTTTTTAAACACTAACACAAGTGCGAAAAGTGGTTTTTCAACACTAACACAAGTGCGAAAAGTGGTTTTTCAACACTAACACAAGTGCGAAAAGTGGTTTTTCAACACTAACACAAGTGCGAAAAGTGGTTTTTCCACACTAATACAAGTGCAAAAGTGGTTTCCTGCACCAACACAAGTGCGAAAAGTGGTTTTTCAACACTAACACAAGTGCTAAAAATGGTTTTTCAACACTATCACAAGTGCAAAAAGTGTTTTTTCCACACTAATACAAGTGCAAAAGTGGTTTCCTGCACCAACACAAGTGCGAAAAGTGGTTTTTCAACACTAACACAAGTGCGAAAAGTGGTTTTTTCAACACTAACACAAGTGCGAAAAGTGGTTTTTCCACACTAATACAAGTGCAAAAGTGGTTTCCTGCACCAACACAAGTGCGAAAAGTGGTTTTTCCACACTAATACAAGCGCAAAAGTGGTTTCCTGCACCAACACAAGTGCGAAAAGTGGTTTTTCAACACTAACACAAGTGCGAAAAGTGGTTTTTCAACACTAACACAAGTGCAAAAAGTGTTTTTTCAACACTAACACAAGTGCGAAAAGTGGTTTTTCCACACTAATACAAGTGCAAAAAGTGGTTTCCTGCACCAACAAAAGTGCGAAAATTGGTTTTTTCAACACTAGCACAAGTGCGAAAGTGGGTTTTCCACACTAATACAAGTGCAAAAGTGGTTTCCTGCACCAACACAAGTGCGAAAAGTGGTTTTTAAACACTAACACAAGTGCGAAAAGTGTTTTTTCAACACTAACACAAGTGCAAAAAGTGGTTTTTCCACACTAATACAAGTGCAAAAGTGGTTTCCTGCACCAACACAAGTGCGAAAAGTGGTTTTTCAACACCAACACAAGTGCGAAAAGTGGTTTTCAACACTAACACAGGTGCGAAAAGTGGTTTTTTCAACACTAACACAAGTGCGAAAAGTGGTTTTTCAACACTAACAAGTGCGAAAAGTGGTTTTTCACACTAATACAAGTGTAAAAGTAGTTTCCTACACCAACACAAGTGCGAAAAGTGGTTTTTCAACACTAAAACAAGTGCGAAAAGTGGTTTTTCAACACTATCACAAGTGCAAAAAGTGTTTTTTCCACACTAGCACAAGTGCGAAAAGTGGTTTTTCAACACCAACACAAGTGCGAAAAGTGGTTTTTCAACACTAACACAGGTGCGAAAAGTGGTTTTTCAACACTAACACAAGTGCGAAAAGTGGTTTCCTGCACCAACACAAGTGCGAAAAGTGGTTTTCAACACTAACACAAGTGCGAAAAGTGGTTTTTCAACACCAACACAAGTGCGAAAAGTGGTTTTTCAACACCAACACAAGTGCGAAAAGTGGTTTTTTCAACACTAACACAGGTGCGAAAAGTGGTTTTTTCAACACTAACACAAGTGCGAAAAGTGGTTTTTCAACACTAACACAAGTGCGAAAAGTGGTTTTTCAACACCAACACAAGTGCGAAAAGTGGTTTTTCAACACTAACACAAGTGTGAAAAGTGGTTTTTCAACACTATCACAAGTGCAAAAAAGTGTTTTTTCCACACTAATACAAGTGCAAAAAGTGGTTTCCTGCACCAACACAAGTGCGAAAAGTGGTTTTTCAACACTAACACAAGTGCGAAAAGTGGTTTTTCAACACTATCACAAGTGCAAAAAAGTGTTTTTTCCACACTAATACAAGTGCAAAAGTGGTTTCCTGCACCAACACAAGTGCGAAAAGTGGTTTTTCAACACTAACACAAGTGCGAAAAGTGGTTTTTTCAACACTAACACAAGTGCGAAAAGTGGTTTTTCAACACCAACACA